>NC_133622.1:20710703-20813203 GCF_048593235.1 Sminthopsis crassicaudata | reverse complement strand
AGAGGAAGAGAAAGAAGAAAGGAGGAAGTAAAGGAGTAAGGGACAAAAAAAGAAAGAAGGGAGAAAGGAAGGAAGAAAGGAAAGGAGAGAGGGAGGGAGGAAGAGAGAAAAGGAGGAAGAAAGGAAAGGAAAGGAAAAGAAAGGAAAGAAAGGGAGAGAGAAAGTGAGAAAAAAGAAAGAAAGAAAAAGAGAAAGAAAGGAAGAAGGGAAGGAAGGAAGAAAGAGAGAAAGAAGGAAAGAAAGAAGAGAGAAATAGAGAAAGAGCAAAAGAGAGAAATAAAGAGAAAGGAAGAGAAAGAGAAGGAAAGAAAGAAAGAAGGAAAGAGAAGAAAGAGAAAGAAAGAGAGAAAGAGAGAAAGAGAAAGAAAAATGAAGAGGAGGATGAGAAGGGATGAAGAGGGGAGGCAGGGAGAAAGTAAGGAGGAGACAGGAAAGCTACAGATATCTAATTTATTATCACAGATCACAAAAATGTAGTGGAGCAAAACAGCATACTACTACAGGATATAACTTCATATATATCTACCTCTGGCTTTGTCTTTTAGTTTCAAACAGTTATGAGTATGTGGCTATTAGCATGCTACCCCAATCACTTTGGTGATAGTTACCCAGCTTTCCTGCTGACTGTTCTCTGAAGAGACTTGAAAGAAAATCATGATAGAAGCTAATGGATACGCCTTAAAATATAATATGGCTGGCAAAACAAACCCTAAAATAGAGAGAATCTCAAGAACACAAAAGAAAGTGAGCGTATTGATGCTTGTATTCAATTATTGTGTTACAAGGCTTTCATTCCTTTGGAAGGACCTATTATTTTGCCACATAATGCAAAGTCACAGCAGGTATCAGGAGTGGTGGGTTGCTTGGAACTGCATCTCAGCCAAGCTCCAGAGCTTATTTAGACCAGTCAGACTCTGTGTGTACTCTGAAACAAAGTCAACAGTTGCTATATCATCACTTCAAACCCTTTGTTGGATCTTATTGTTAAGATCATGACATTCATTACTTAGGACTAAACCTTTCATTACACAGTTTGTCAAAGTCCTCGAGCAATACACTAGTTGAAAAAGAACAAGCAGAATTAATTTCCAATTGAGAACTCTTAAATATATAACAGAGGATTTTCAATGTGTTGTCACCATAAAGTGACAGCTTTTCATTTGTCAATGTACTACCATACATCTCATGCATATAAAGATTATTTAAAATTTTCAAATGACTTGTCTTTTGTAATAATAGTTTCGAAATTATTTTTTCTAACATTCCCAAATCAATATTTTTTCACTACTAATTTTTGGAAATGGGAAAGATACAGGTTAGAGTAAATATATTCATCTTTTTTGTTTTTATTAGAAGGAGTAGGATATACAATAGTCTGGAAATTTCTCCAAATCAGGTCCAAAGATACACATCCAGATTTTATTTTATTATTTTAGCACAATATAATGAATTTAAAAGAATAAAGCAGTGGATAAATACTGTTCTTGTGAAGAAAGACTCATATTATTTGAGGGGGTTATATGAAGCTATTTGCTCATAGTCCAGAAATATGGAAACTATCTGTATCTTGGAACCAATTAAGAATACTCACAGCCAAGAAGTTCAAAGTTTTCACCTGGAGAATTTTCAATTTTTTTTTTTTCTTCTGGCTGATTTTCTTCAATTTTATTTTCTTTCTTCTTCCTTTTTCCTTTTGTTTCCTTTCATTTCCCCTTTCCCTCCCTTCCTTCTTTCCTTTCTCCCTCCATCTTTCCTTCCTTTTTCCTTCCTTCCTCCCCTTCTTCCCTCCCTCTCTTCCTGCCTCCCTCCCTTCATCCTTCCTTCTCTCCTTCTCTTCCTTCTTTCCTCTTTTCTTTCTTGGTTACTGGTGACATTTAGCTTAATATCCTATTTGTTTACAAATATGTCTCTCTCCCTCACTGTGTCAATGAAAGTCATAAAAAGAAAAAAAGAACAGAAATATCTTGACAAAACCAACCAAGATACCTAGTATATCTAATAGTATATACTTATGGTTTTATATTTCTTCAGCAAAAGGAGAAAAGTGCATTTTCTCAGTTCTTTTCCCAGAACAAAGTGGTTTATCTTTTTAAAACATTCCTTCATTTTATTCATTTGCTTTCCTTTTCTCTTCACTGGATATTAGAGTTTAAAGAGAACATATCAGGTCCTGAAGAAACACATGCTGTTCCTTCTCTCTCTGCCTTATGGCTTTTTAAAGTTTTATCAATATCATCTTATAATTATCAATATCACCATGATTATAACCAAAATTTCTGAGAATGGATTTATCTGTCTGGTCTATGCTAAAATAATTAAGGCCAATTATGGATCTGATCCCAATTTGCATCAGTCTAGAGGCCAGAATGGGAAGCTTCATGGTGCTCCAGCCCAAAGGGCTCACTATGTTTATGTTAGACCATGTTCAAAACTATTTTGCTTGGTCTTTTGAAAGTTCAGAATTCTGCTATTCAGTGGATCCACCAGCAAAATCTTTCCTTCCCCAT
The DNA here is from genome assembly GCF_048593235.1 of Sminthopsis crassicaudata. NCBI lineage: Eukaryota > Metazoa > Chordata > Mammalia > Dasyuromorphia > Dasyuridae > Sminthopsis > Sminthopsis crassicaudata. The sequence continues at coordinate 20,810,696 of NC_133622.1, read as the reverse complement.
TATCATTACAGAGCTATATCACCATTCCTAGTCATCATGAACTCTTCCAATAAGTTTTAATATTCCAGTGAAATGAGGGATAGATTAAAAATAAAAATTTACTTGTTTCTAAGAAGAGATGTACATCTAGATCTTAAAGATCACCTAGTCTAAGCCCTTTGTTTTAGAGATGAGGAAGTAAGATTCTGAGAGAAAGAGATTCGGCATTTTTCCAAAGGTCATACAATTCTAAGTCACAGAGAAATAGGATGAAACCCAGGTGTCCTGGCTTCAAATCCATTGCTTCACAAAACACTCACATGGAATTTTATGAAAGCTGTTCGCCCCTACACAGTCCCTTATAAAATATAAGAAACAAGTTTAGCTTTAAAAATAGTAAATGATAGAACGTGCTAAATAGACCTTTAGCAATAACCCCAAATCTTTTGATATTATTTCAGATCATTCTTCTGCAAGACATGCTCTTTTATTTAAGTGAATTTTCTAGTGCTTATTCTGGGAAGTATGTGGAAATAATTTCAGTGATTTCCATATAGTCATGCATCTTTGTTTGAGAAGTGAATTTTACAATTCAGCTATTTCTGCTTCACAGGTATGCAGGTTGAGCAGATTGTCCTGCCCCCTGCAGTTTCTAATTATTACAGTTTAAATGATTTAAATTAAACTGTGGGCCTCACATGGCCCCAGGGAAAGAAGCAGTACAGACTATCAACATTAGCATTCTCAGAGCTGTAAAGAGTTAGGAATCCCTCTACCCAACTAGGGAGTAAATCATCATAATTAAGGAAAGTTGTTTTACAAATTGAAGAAAACTTTTCATCATTTGTGAGATCCAACACAACTTCAAAGGATTTGAGATAGAATGAAATTATCATGAAAAATTATACATGAAAGATTTCTTTACCTTAGATTTCTTAATTATAAAAATAAATATTCAAAATAGTATCAAGGTCCCTTGAGCCCTAATGTTTTCATTTTGTGTATCAGCAAGTGTGACAAAAAAAGGTCTGGACAATAAGCCTTGATACTATACTTTAGAATATACATGGATTTTGAGGGGGGTTCTGTATAAAACCACAGAATATAATATAATATAATATAATATAATATAATATAATATAATATAATATAATATAATATAATATAATATAATATAATATAATATAATATAATATAATATAATATAATGTAATATAATGTAATATAATGTAATATAATGTAATATAATATAATATAATATAATGTAATATAATGTAATATAATGTAATATAATATAATATAATATAATATAATATAATATAATATAATATAATATAATATAATATAATATAATATAATATAATATAATATAATATAATATAATACCATATATATAGCCCCCCCACAAAGGAGGAAGCCAATGGATATCACGATGTGTCTCATCCTTACCTTTCTGATTATTCTTCAATACCTTAATCCATTATTCATACTTAATTAGTGCCAAGCACTATACTTAGCTCTGACAAAAGCAAATAAGGTATTTTAAGAGAAGAAATACATGTAGACATATCTGTTTATATAAATATGTGTATACGCTCATACAATGTGGATCCACACATATACATATTTGTGAATTTTGCACAAACCCACATAATTTGCAATTGGATGGTCCAGTGGCTAGAATGCCATGTCTAGAGTCAGAAAAAAGCCTCTTGAGTTCAAATCTAGCAGTAGTTCTGTGACTCTGAGCAGGTAAATTAATATTCTTTTTGCCTCAATTTCCTCATCTATAAAATGACTTGGAAAAAGAAAGGACAAACCACCAAAAGTTACAAAGAAAACTCCAAATGAGATCACAGAGAATTGGACCAGACTGAGAATGCCTGAACAATAACACTGATATCCACACATGAGGGCCAGCCAGGAAAACAAAAAAGTGTTTTGTTTTAGGCAACTTCATAATGAAAGCATTGAGCAAGAGGAAAATTAATTCAAATATTATAAAATATAATAAGTAATATATAATGTACCTTCTAGATTGTATTATGATATGTAACCCATAACACAAAATATGTAATATATTATCTATAATAAAGCAATGGCTGCTTATATTTCTAATTTGAAGAAAATTGGAGTCAGAAAAAGATGGAAGCTCTCCATCTGTTAAAAAGTTTATAAAGAATTTGTCATATAAGCAAATTCACAAGAAATTTGTTGAAATGCAGAGGAAAAAGGGAAAGGAGGAATCCTTCCTTCTGATTCTCTTTGCCTCATTGCTAGCCTTCACCTGCTTTTTCACCTTACAATTTCTCAACATCTGCAGCTTTTCTCACCCTGGAATTTCTCCATGCCCTTGTAGCCTTCATTGGCAAGTTTCTGTTGGGACTTTGTCATCATATTTCGGCTCAGCATTTTCTGCTTTTCTCTCGTGTAAGTGTTGTCTTCACTAACTAAAATGTGAAGTCCTAGAATGAAGGCTGTTTTTTACCATAGATATTTTATTCCCAGTGTTTATAGCTATCACTTAATTAGCAATTTATAATCACTCATTGATTGATCATCTTTGTTTTGAAGTATCCAACATGGCAGGGCAACTAGTGACTGTATGGATTTTAATCCAACCCAGCAGTCATTAAATAAATAAACAACAAATGAATAAAGACTGTGTTAGGAAATTAAAAACAAACAAACAAAAAAACAAAAAACAAGAAACAACAAAAAAAAAAAAGATTCCCTGCACAATGTACCATTCTAACTTTCAGATATCTTTAGTTTGAAATATAATTTACTCACAAATTTCAATTATATTTCACATATAATTAAAATATTTACATTTCTTCTCTCCTTGTCTCATAATGTAGGGGTTATTTATTAAGCTTTATTTTTTGCTTTATATATCTTTTTTACCCTGTTCTAAATCCTTCTTCTACCTTGCCAAATTCATGTTAAGATGTTTCTTTGCCTCACTAGCTTACTTTTGTTGCCAGATAACTGTCCACTAGATACCAGGTTTAAACAACAATGATTCTTTTGTTTGTTTTGCATTTTGGCCATATCTAGAAAGGAAAATAAAATTGAGGGCAACATTCTGACATAATATAGAAACTTTCTTCTTGATACCAGAAGTTCCTTAAGGGTCTTGCTAAGTGTTATTTTAATTGAACTTCCTTTGCCTCTGCTTCATTTCACCATGTTGATTCTCACTGTATCCTTTGATCAACTGTGGAGGACACATTATTCTGTGACTAAATCATTATTCTGTATTTTCCACCCAAAGCATTTCCTTTTCCTCTCTTTGATGAACAAGCTTTGGATAGTTGTATGATTAAGCCAGGGCACTGAATATGTTCGATTGAGAATTCACCATGGGAAAGCTAAAATAGAGATAGAAACAAAAGTGTTTCTATCAATGAAGATAATAGAACCTGTATTTTTATTCAGTCTCCCTAAGTTCCAACAGATGACAATGTATTGGTCACATGGCCTATGAAATCAAACAAACAAACAAAAAACAAATGTAGCCTCTGACTTCTGATACTTTTAGGTGATGTATATATTTAGAGCTTATGCTATAGTGTGTGAGATATTAGTCTTGAATTAATTTCTTTCAGACAATTCATCTCAGTAAGATTAGCAAAGCTATTTTAGTTAGTTTGTTTGTTTGTGTTGTTATTATTTTGTTTTGTTGCTTTTTTCTTTCTTAAGGAAAAGGAAAACTGTTCCCTCTTATAGGGGCTATAGAAAGAAGGAATAGTAGAATACTATGATGGTATACATTGGTCCAACTACTTTAGAAAGAAACATTGAATAATATCCAATAAGTAACTAGGTGGCCTGATGAATAAAGTACTGAACGTGGAGTCAGAAAGGCCTAAATTTAAGACCTAAGATACTTATTAGCCATGTGGCCTTGGGTAGGTCATTTACCTGTCTCACTTTCCTCACCTGTAAAATGATAAAAATAATAAAGCCTTTCTTCTAGAGTTGTGAGGATCAAGTGAAATCATAGTCACAAATAACTTACTATAGTGCCTAACACACACTAAGTGCTACATAAATTGTATTTATTATTATATGAAATATTACCTGGATTTTAATGACCAGAGGAAGACCTCAGTGCTTAGTCTCAATGGCTGAATAATGGCAATATGTGTGGATAGTCATCTGAAAGAATGAGGAGTTGTGGATATTTGGCAATCTGTAGCAATGTTAGGATAATCCAAATGTAGAATTATATCATACATTAGTTGAAATTCTGAATTAAGTGAATTTGGAGATTTAGGAAAATCTTATATTGAATGGAGGACTGCATCCTAAGAACAAAAATTTGAGTTCAAATCCATCTTCTTATTCTTAGTAGTTTTACTAGTTAAATCACTTAACCTCTGTCTGCCTCAGTCACACCATCTGTAAAAATGGGGAGGATGATACCTTCCAATATGGTTTTGAGGATCAAATGAGATAATATTCATAAAGTGTTTTGTTCACCCAAAATTATCATATAATTTCTAGTCATTATTGCCTGTACAATCCCATTTCCCTCTTTAAATGAAATAAAAGAAAGGAAGATAAGTCACCCATTAAAAGAAAACCATGAAAACAAAATGTACATACTAATGTGACTTTTGTGAGAGAAAGAGAGAAGAGGCTTTTCTAGAATGAAGAATCTCTTTTTGGAAGGATAATTCAGAATCGGCTACATATGAAGGTTAGAACACAAGGAGGAATTGGTCAATAGAAGCCCAATCCTTGGAAAGAAGTTTCTCATTCCATATAGATGATAAATGAGCAACAAAATATATTAAACTAGCCAGTCATCAATGTGATTTTAAAAAATCAGAATATTGGCCAAGGCCACACAAGGAATAACTACTGTGTTATAATTAAGGCCCCAATCCAGCAGATAGGGGAAGAGAACAAAACATCTACTTTGTTCTAGGCATGGCAGTAAGTGCTTTGTCGTGGTGGATGGAACTTTCTTTTTATTAATTCTAGCTTGTATATTCAAAATATATACATGGTAGTTTTTAACATTCACCCCTAGAAAACCCTATGTTCAAAATTTTTCCCCTACCTTCCCCCTACGAGTTGGCAAGTGATCCAATACATATTAAACATGTTCAATTCTTCTATACATATTTCCACATTTATCTTGCTCCACAAGAAAAATCAGATCCAAAAAAGGAAAAAAAAAAATGAGAAAGAAAACAAAATGCAAATAACAACAAAAAGAGTGAAAATACTAAGCTGTGATCCAAACTCAGTCCCCACAGTCCTCTCTCTCTGGGTGCAGATGGCTCTCTTCATCACAAGGCCATGGGAACTGGTCTGAATCACTTCATTTTTGACGAGAGAGATGTCCATGGATGGAAGTTTCTTGAAGGACATCAGGAGGGTGGATGTCTTTACTTGGATGTAAGCAACGTATGGCTGTGCAAAGTCATCACCCTCTCCCTCTTCCAGACTCATTTGGAATCCAATGGTAAAACATAGGTCATTACAAGCGATAGTCACTGGTGCTTTACACAAATATTATTTCATTTGATCCTCACAACAACCCTATGAAGTAGATGGTAAGCAGAGATTGAACCACTTTTCCAGGATGACACAGATAGACATTTAGTTGGTGCTTAATAAATGCTCCACTACGATCCCCAACCCCAAAATCCCAAATTCATCAAGTTCCTCTATGTATTTTTGCTTTTACATACATGTTGGAAAATGTGCTAAAATATAGTTAAACTCATTTTTCCTATAAGCTATTGATGAAACAGAATGTGATACTGCCTGGTGAATAAACAGTGTATTTTACCTGTTTAGAATTAATTAGATAATATGTATAATGTCTATAAATTCTGAATTTCTGAGACTGTTTTCTTCTATTAGAAATACTTTGGAGGTAAAAATTGCCCTAAAATGCAATTTTCAATAGAAAGGCCAACAAGTCAGTACAGATTGCTTAATTTTTAAAAAAAGGATTTACTTATTTAAAAAAATTGCTTGAATTGTCTATTAGGCTATAATTGGTAAGATATTTATTGCTAGTATTTGTCTTCAGATTTTAAATTTCAAAATCCATATAGCAAGACTTTGTATTTTCAGTTATTGTTTAATATTTATTACATTCCCACAACTTCCTAGGAATAAACTATAATAGATATATCCCTGATCTCTAAGGCATTTATCTGCTAAAGATATAAGACATCATGTCCAAGAAAATGGGAATATAATAGTCATGTGCCTGGTTTGTGGTTTTTCCAGAGAGAAATTGTATAATTTCTTACTTAATAAAGACTAAAGGAACAGCAACTTACTACGTCATGGATTTGGGGTGATATTGGTACTGCCTAATGGCACTTTGCTGAGGGGAATGGGAATAGAAACAGGAAGAAAAGTAGCACGATGGAACTGGAATCCATAAGACTTGAGTACAAGTTCAGCATTTACTTCATCACTCTGACTCAGTTTCCTAAACTGCTTCCTCCTTTATATAAAAGGAATAATAATAGCATGTATCTCTCATGGTTATTAAAAGGATGAGGATCAAATGAAATTTTATCTGTAAATTTGAGATTGTAAATCTTAAAACTTTCTAGAAATACTCCCAGTTACTGTTATTTTGAGATCTGGAACAGATTGTGTTGAAACTTTAGTGTTTTTTTCCCTTTCTATTAAGGAAAATGGGCTCAGAGAAGTTAAGTCACTTGCCAAATGTAATGCAGGTATTCCACAGCAGAAATACAAGTCAGCCTTAGTTCGTCTGACTCTCTGGATAATATATTTTGCATTTTACTTCTCTGCTCCTTTTTATATAGTCAAGTGCTTCAGATCAGAAAAAGAACTTCTACATAGAAAGGCTTTGAATGCTCTAATCTGCTATAGTTCTTTGGGGAAATAACTGCTTTTCACCTACTACAAGTCATTCTGTACTTTTTTATATTGAACCTTCTTTTGCCATGCCCAGGAAGTGAAATGATATTTATATATTCTAAAGTGCCTCAGTGGGAAGGGGGAAAACACATACCACATACACAAAAAGCTTGTCATTTAGAAGGTTTCACTGTATTGTATTTTTCACTTTCAAAATGCAATTGAGTTCCATGAGGGATTTGGCATATGTTCAGAATGCAATAAAAATCATTAATGAGTTAGACTATTCAGGATTGGTATTTATTGAAAAACCTGTTTCCTGCAGAGCTACTGAAATGAACAAATCCTTGTTTGGAAGATGTCTGCCATGTGTATTAAAAAAAATATATTTCTTTTAATTTGAAAGCATACAAGAGAACACAATAGATGACACTTAAGCGTATATAATAGAAGAAAGTGAAATTTTATTGTTTCTGATGAGTAAGAATGATTAATATTATCAACTTAATGGCTTTAGTGATGGAAAGATTATTTTAAATGAATTGCTGCAATTAGATCAAGCTACGTGTGATTCAAGCTCATTCACAGAGACACTAGCCAAATTGAAATTTGATCTTTCTAAACGACACCTTCAAGATTAGAATGCAATGTATGAAACAGGGACTCATCCAAGTATTTAGTCAGGAGAGCCAGGTTCAAATTGCCATTTTTTAACAGAGAAAATGTGCTCTGGCTCCACTCTCTCTTAGCCAGACAAGGATATGTCTTTCATTAGCTTATTGGCTCAAATAGCCAACGGCTGTGTTACTCAGTGTTGGGGGGTGAACAAATGGCACCCAAGTTCCATTTAACTACTTTACATAGAAGGCAAAGTGATGGAATCTTTACTTGAGTCAGATCCCCATGATTTTAGACAAGTGATTTAATTTCTTTGACATTTGTCTTTCTTATGTATAAAATCCTGAATTGGGGTAAGAAAATCTTGAGCTATTTATTTAGATGTCATTTTGGGACTGTGATTTCATCAGAGTTGATAAAAATTACAGGGGCTATTTCCCCCTTTTTATATAACTAGTAACTATTAAAGGTAGGGATTCAAAACTAAGTCTTAAATCCATATGAATTTAAGTATTGTAACTCTTACCTTCATCCTCCACACTCTTCAAATAACATTATCCTGCTGTTTTCTATTTAGATGGAATCTGTATGGTTTTTCATACATTGTAAACCCAAATGTTTTTAGGGAAAATGAATCGATGTTGTCTCTTCCTTCTGTTTGTGTTCTTTTTACTTCCCCTTGGCTCCAAGGCCTTAAACTGTAGGGTTATATTTCTTGATCTCCATAAATCCCAAATGTAAATATCTCATTCAGGAAGAAAAATTTGAGTTTAACTAGGCAAGAGTTTCAAAGATATAATTTAGAGATATATTTATTTGGTGTTTAATGGCCTCCTTGTTTATTCCCTTTCTTTGTTATTTGGTCCTGTTTCTTCTCTGTTACATTCCTCTTATAAGTGAATGATGAAAGAAGTAGAAAGACACATTCACAAATCTATACACCCATAAATAGAATTCATTGCAATAGCTCATCAAAACTGAGTATTCTACTTATTGTTTGACTCTGAATACAGGAAAATTGATTGTTATAATTGACAATGAATTACATTTTATATTTTGCCATAATACAAAATATGATATGATATAAAATAACCCAATTAATATAATGTAATGTAATAATATGATAATGTTATAGGACAAAATTACTGCACTTTTATGAAAACATTTAGTGTTATGTGTGTGTAAAAATAAAACAAAACAATAATAATTAAACTAAATCTATATGGCTAAACTGCAGACTTGACTGGATATTATCTTGTGAGGGGCTAAAAATGCCAAAAAGAGGACTTCTTGTTTGATCTTATTTAAGAGACCATGGCAAAAAGCACAATGATCCATGGGAAGGCGAGAGGTGTGCAGTATACTTTGGTAAAGGAGAAGAGATAACAAGAAGTATGAAGAACATGAATAGAGAGGTAAATGTTATAAAATAAAAGATTTTTGAAAATATGGACATTCTAAGATCAAATTTATCAACATTGCAGAAAATAATAAGACTTGAATCAATGGCCGTTAGAATGAGAAAGGCACAATTTGAATAAGCTCATCAGAAAAAGTATGAAATTGTGAAGACCATGTTAGCACTCTGGATACCTTAGAATCAGCTGGAATCAGGATAAGCAAGTCTTTGGTCTTTACTCTTGGTCTTTAGGGATAGAAGTGAAAGGAATGGACTCAGGATCTCTGTGACCTCTCCTCTTTGTCTCCCACCCAAAAGTGACTCTGTCTAGTTTTACTCCACTCCCTAGTCCCTCCTACAATTCTCTGTATACACCCAACTGTAATGTGTCCCTAGAAACTGCTGATTGCTCTCTGGGAGGAGATCTGCTGAGTCAACTCAACGAATGGGCCAGCACAGAATAGTGGGAAGGGGCATTTTCCAAGCATATTCTAATAGAGGATTGTCCAATTGATAATTAGCCTTAAGTGCTCTGCTGTCTGACCTCAGCACATTAACTCAAGAGTTTTGGCCCTTTACATGAAATTGCTGATAACAAAGTAAATTCCAAGTGGAATTGGATTAGTAGAGTATACATGATCACTTATGTGATCAAAATAACTCATTCATCATTAAAAAAATAAAAAAATGAAAAGACCAATATCCAATACCTTCCTTTAAATTTGTTTGCAATGGAAAGGATCAAAATAAATTAAAATAAAGATTTCTTTTTCCCTTAGAATTTTGATTGACTTTGAACCATTTGATTTTTTTAAGGTAAATTTTGAGACTCATTTTTAAGCAAAATAAAGCTTAGATTATTTTGTTTAAGTCCATTGCTTTTTCTAATTCTCCTTAAAATTATCTATGTTAATGAGGTTTTTTTCTTTCAAATTTTATGTTGTCAATAAGAAATCAATTTGACTATTCCTTGATTTTTACAAAGTTAATAAATTATGTAAATAACTGCTTCAGCAAAAAAGCTAGTACCTAAATTGTATGATTTGAGTCGTACAGCTATTCTCAAGAACCCAAGTTTTCTTTAGGGGCACTCTTAATAATATTTTATTTAGTGATTTTTCCCTTTTTTTTTTAAATTTCAGCTTATATTTACTACTTTCCATTCAGGTTTTGTTCTATTAAGTTAGAAGTTTTCATAGTGCTTTTCTCCACCTAGATTTCTCCTGAGACTATTCAAATTTATTCAATATATAAGAGATCCTTCAGTTCTGATGAAAACATTCACAGTAAAGAAATAGAGATTATAGGAGAGGTTTTATTTAAAAGTAGACAGCATTGTGTAGTTTAAGAAGGATCAAACCTGATAGCAGGAAAACTGATTAGCTGAAATTTCTTGATTATGAGGAAGCCAAAATTTTTCATCTTTAGCAACCTCAGCCATCCTGTCTTTTGTAATTTTTTAACATCCAGTAAAGATATAAACCCATGTGTATATTATATATACATATATTATATAATATATACATATATGACACAATAAAACAATTACATGATGTATACATATATATTTACTCGTATATGTATATATATGCATGTATATATATAATGCAGAGAAAATGTATGTGTGTATATATGCATGCTTATATATATATATATATATATATATATATATATATATATATATATATATATATATATATATATATATATACATACATTGTATATATTTTATAGGTATGTGTACATGTATATATAATTTTAAAAATTGTATACAAACATCAAATGATCCAACAACTGTGAAATCAGCCTTAAATCCAAGAATAACTTCATCTCTAGGAGGATCTTTATTGCTTTTTCCTCTATTTCCTGTCAGGTTTCTATCTGGAGATCAGGTTTTTTTCCCCCTTTCATATCCTTAACTCGCAGTTTTTATCACTATGCTCATTCTCTCTCCATAGCCTTCTCCTTTGGGTAGCCATAGCATGTGTGTGTACATTTTCCCATCCATATTTATGTGATACTGGTGCCATTTTTCTCCACCACACAAACCCGTGTTCATTTGTAATCCCTTGCTCCCTTCTCAGAAATACCTCTTCTAAGCTGTCCCTGAGTAATTTTATATGTGCTCAAGGGAATAGCTCAAGTGTGTAAATATATTCTTAATGTAAGTCAGTGCTAGATGAAAGACCCCATCAGTGGGGCAATGAGGATTCATGACAGAAGAAACTGATTTATTGCCTAAGGAAGTTATACCTTGTCAAGGAGGCAGAACAAGGTAAGAAGAGTTTGCCCTGTGAGGGCAAGCTTACGTTCACTTGCAACACATATAAGCCATTTTCTAGTGATTCATTGCCATTAGAATGATGTTCTCCCATGGGCCTATGATTGTGTAGCTAAAAATAAAAATATAATGCTGTGTTTCAGTTTTTAAAAATCCTCTAAGATTTCATGTATTTATTAATAGATCAGGACAAATGGCCTGAGTTTTTATGTTTTTGGAGAGCAGTGATCTATATCCAAATATATGACTTGCAATTAAGCTTAAGATGTTTGTGCCAGCCTAAAAAAAGCCACCATCCTACCTGTTTCTTTGCAATGGAGCAAAAGTCTGAACCTGCAGAATCTAACAATTAAATCTAATAGTGCCATTAAAGTGAATGGGAGACTGGAGAAGCATATTACCTAAGAATAACACATGACAGGAAATAAATTATGTTGCACTAACTCATGCTTGATGGGTTAAGCAAATGGCACCATGCCAAGTGGGCAACCTTGGGTGCCCCGGGATGGAGTCTGCCTTCCACAGGGTCTGCTGATTTCACTAGCTTGAAAATTAAAAGGCACGCTGGAGCCCTCACTCCCCCAAATGACTCCCCCGAGACCACTGTGCCAAAGAAAAAGCATGGAAAATGAGTTTCCTCCCTGCTTCCCACAGAAGAATGATGAATCTAGTAGAGAGGGAAGTAGAGAAGGTAAAGAGATGTGGGAAGTGATCTCACAGCCTCCCAGCTTTTTAGTGTTTCTACAAGGAACTCTGGGGAATATCTTGGTAGAAGCTCCAAAGTACCTTTATGCTTTAAATCCGTGGGGATAGCTGAATGGTTCTCAGGTCTGATAATGAGAATAGACTTTCATCTCCTTGTGTCATTTGAGCAAAGGGTTTAGAACATTTTTTTGCTGGCTCTAAGTGCCAAGGACCATTGCTACGGATGGTAGATGAGGCCTCGGGAGCATGAACAAATTCAATGATGCTCAGGGACTGTGAACAATGTCACTGACAGGCAAGCATGAAAAAGGCACTATTAGGGGAAAGAAATTGAAAAATGTTAGAAGTAGGAAATGTATGAACTTAGTCTTTAGAAAAACAGTTTCTCAAAAAAAGAATGAAGAAAAATGTCAAGATATCAGAGAAGAAAGTGAAAAGTAGGAAGAAGGAAAAAAAGGGAAAAAACTCTTTTAAATGGTACTGTTAAAAGTTTTTCTATAGTTTTTGCTGTCAACAAAAATCATGTGTTGTTCTATTTAATTTGTTTTGCACTCTGCTGTCTTTCATGGATATGTTGGATGTCCATTTAGCCATCTTCCGGTTCACAAATGTTTGAATTGTAGCATTGAACTGATTATCTTGTACTAGTGTATAAACAAAACAAATGAACAAACAAAAAAGCTCATGTTGAATAATATCCTGAAAATTTTGCTGTTTTCCTTTTTAAATTCTGTTTTATAACATGCTGCTTCACAAGCACACAGAAAAACCCTCTTTTTTCCCACTACACAAAGCAATAAACAAATATATCTAATCCAGTTATTCGGATTGAGAATATAAACAATTTTCCATTGTTATTATTTACTGATCTTTAATACAAAGGAAGGATTTATGGTATAGTGTTGGTAATTTGGTACAAACATTAGACATTCACATGGGCTTATTTGTCTCAGTTTTCTCAAATGTAAAGAATAATAGCACCTACCATCCAGTGTTTTGGAACCATGAAATAAGATACTTGCGAAAAACCAAGCACAGTACCTACAACATATTAAATGCTTAATTGATGCTTTTTTTTTTTTTTCTTTCATTCTCCATCCTTATGGACATATATTCCCATGTTGTTGTTATCTTTACCATGTATTTGAATTTGGTATTTTTTGTCTCTATATTTCATTTCCTTATTATTCAATATGGATTCCTATTTTTTTTTACATTTCTTTTTTACATATTTTTACATATTCTTGACCTTTTATTGTCCTAGATTATTTTGTTATTATTTTTCTAGTTCTATAAAATAATGTTCTGGAAGTTTTATTGGTATGGCACTGAAAAGTAGACCAGTTTAAACATAACTGTCATTTTTATTCAGTCATTTCAGTTGTGTGTTACTCTTTGTAATACCATTTGAGTTTTTCTTAGAAGAGACACTGGAATGGTTTTGGCATTTCATTCTCCAGTTAATCTTACAAATGAGGAAACTGTGGCAGACAGATTTAAGTTACTTTCATGGAGTCACACAGCTAGTTAGATCCTGAGGCTTGATTTGAATTCAGGTCTTTCTACTCAGGTAAATACCTGTTCTTTTTCCCCTACTTAATTTAAACAAAAAGCTCAGACTAGCTCCGATTTGTCAAATAAAATTGACTTGAGGACACATTTAGACATTTGTTGTGGGTTAAAAATGCTACTTACAACTCAGCTTGGGTTCAAATCTTTTCTCTGCTATTTACTAGCTGGGTGACGCGGGAGAGATCTCTTTAATTCTCAGCATCTTAGTTTTCTCATTTATAAAATAAAGAAGTTCAACTAAATGTCCTCTAAGGTTTCTGCTTGATCAAAAATATTCTACTATTCTATTTAATTCAAGTAATATAAATGAAACAGCTCAGAAATACACAATTAATCCTCATAAGTATGTAATGTTTGGATGGCTGGGCTCTGTCTTGACTCTTTTGACTCATCAGAGAGCCCCAAGTTATCACATTTTGTCCCATTATTTCTGCTCTGTTATCTAGAGTTAGGTTAATATTGTGCTGTCCATTCTGTGATGCTCTTCCCCTGGATGAACTGAAATAGAACCAGGAGGAAGAAAAAAAGAGAGCTCAGGTAACCTGCACTCCAGTTTCATTAAGAAGGGCAAAGAATTGCTCAGCACTGCCCCTCTATGACCTTTCCAATAAGAAGGAGGAAAACTAATAAAAGAACATTTCATCTAATCCTCACACAAGTTAATATAGGCTCTTCCAAGTCTTTAATCCTGTGACCAGTAATAAGGAAAGCTAAACCAATAAAAAAAGGCAGCAAAGACATGTTATCATTGTCTTTTGTTGAAAGTTCATTGTCCTTCTTTGGAAGTTCACCAATTATTCATGTTAATGTAAAGGCAGAGTTCTTTCTGTTACCTTTGCATAGATTTTCTCCTTCTACCAAAGAACAGACTACAAAAGGAAGCTATTCTAGTTTCTCTTTAATACCTGGCTCTAAGGATTCACTTTCTATAAGAAACTTTTACTCCTCAGTATACAATGCAAAGAACACTGAACTCAAAAAAAGGGACAGGTTTGGGTTCAGATATTTTCTCTTGGATTTAGTAGTTTGTTTGTTTGTTTTAATCAAAGGAACATAATTGAACTTCAGTTTATCTAATAGGAAATACCTTCATTTTCTTGCTAATTATTTTTTTAAGGATATACACACAGACACAATGAATATAAGCATATAATACATATATATACATATATATATATATATATAGTACACTCAAAAATACACAAAAACATAGAGATACTTAAACATATATATGTATACATATACATGTATATTTAATATGCAAGACACCAATCACAGAGACCCATTTGTATCCATCTATACATATATATGCACACATGCATGTATACATATATGTGTTTTAAAGGATTTCTTTAAAAATGATAGGATTTGAACTATGGCATTTATGGCTTAAAATGAATGAGAGATGAAAGGAGATGGTATTGGGTAGATGAATGAATGCTGTTTGATGAAAAAACATCAGAACAAATGACAAAATTCTGATGAACTTTGATGCTACTTAAAATTCAGGATGACTATGTGAATACTGGTATTTACCTCCCTAATTTGGGAATTTAACATTAGCTTCTCTATACACATATTAAAGTGGCTGGAAAAGATCAGGCAGAGGACATTTTAATGAATGAGGATAAGGGGAAGATGTGATCATTCTTTTCATGTTATTCCAGCCTTTGCTCTCAAATCTTAACTGTGTTCATTTGCAGGAAATGGAATTAATAGGAAATCCAAGGAATTTGGTAAAGGTGGGAAGTCTCTTCTTCCCAGGACCTCTTGTCACTCTTCTCTTTTCAGCATTTGTTGATACTAAGTAAATGGTTTCTCAAGTTTAGGACTCAAATGATGGATGAAAAGATGAAAAATAAAATGACCAAGTTCAATATCAGGAATTTTACATCTTCCATAGAGACTTTCCTGAACTCAGAATGACTTTATATTGATTTGGTTCTCTGTCCTATTAGAAATGAGAATGGAAAGGAAACCTCAAAATTAAGTAGGATCTCTCTACTATTGTTTGGGCCTCTCAAATGTTCTTTATTTGATCTATCCCTTCACCCTTCTTCCTTTAGCCCTAATCCCTAAAGTTCCCTAAAACTATGTCTTCAGTTGCCTTCTTTTTTTTTTTCTTTTACATATTCTCTTTGGAGACATCATCAGGTGGCATGAATTCAAGCATCATCTCTACATAGATGACATGCGATCATTTTCCAAGTCCTATTGATTCTTCTTCCATAGCATCATTGTTCTACATCCATTCCTTTCAATAATAATTTATTTCAGACTTTCATTAGTTGTCATTTGAACTTCTATAATAATCTCTTGAGTGGTCTCTCTTCCCCCCCCCCAATCTTTCTTCTCTGCACACACTGGCAATGTCATCTTCCCAAAGCATGATTTTGAATCACCCCTCTTGTGATAGTTTTCATCAGCTTATCCAACTGGCCAAGATGACAACTCCATAGCTTCTCCTTTAAGGGCCTCCAAAATCCACTTCTGACTTAGCTTTCCAACCTTATTTCATATAACTTCTTTTTTTATAAATTCAATATTTTAGCCAAACTTGACTTTTATACCAACCCTGCCCTGGATTCAATAGATGTCATTTGACAATAACTGGAATAAAAAAGCTTCTTCCTACCTAGTTCTCAGAACCAGTTTTTTTTTTTTTCTTCATGGATCACATTAGATTTTACTTCCTTCAGGAAGCATTCTCTGATGCTTGAATTGATTAAAGCCTGCTGCCTCTATGTGTCTCCTTCAGTTCCATCTGTCTGGTTCCTTTTCTATCTGCCTTTTTCCAGGTACTAGAATGCACATATTAACAGTTTGCCATAGATGAAAGAAACATATATTTAAAGCTTTTAAGCATCACTCAGAAGTAAGTTGTCAACAGAAAGATTCAGTTGTTTTCAGCAATGGTTTCCATTCCTCACTAATCTCAATCTCTCTCTCTCTCTCTCTCTCTCTCTCTCTCTCTCTCTCCATATATATAGATATAGATAGATAGATAGATATTTCAATATATTTTTGTATGTCTATTTGTCTATCTCTCTTCTTTCCTCTTTTCCTCCCATTCTCTTAGCACAAGTCTTTATACAATATATTATCTACATAAATAAACTAAGCTCAGAGACATAGAAAAAACAGTCTTCCTACAAAAATGTCCCCTATGTCAGAGCCGATTCATGATCACGCCTTTCCCTGGGCAATCTTTGTCGAGGAAGAGTCCATTCCCTGAACTCTGGAGGGAGTGACATTTTGTATCTAGCTCCATTTTGCCACAGTGACAGAGTATAACATCCATAATGATAGGAATTTTGTTTTATTTATTTCTGTATTCCCAACCATTGGTGGCTAAAATAGTTCTCTGTGTGCACATAATAAATGTTGACTAATTTGGTTTTGTTTGTTCCTTTGTTTTTATTTTGTAATTAAATGAGTGCATTTGAATATCAATACTTTCCTCAATATTGTATCAAATCTAAAATTAGTCAAAGTCCCTTCTAAGTAGATTTTTAGAATTACTACATATAGTTTCACAATTAAGGGTTCGATGGAGAAAACATAAAGGGTGATTCATAAAATTTCTACAAATTTCACAAATGTTTATATTCATCCAAATCAAATTTAAATAAAAAAGAATCAAAGGTATTTTACACTACAGAGTACAAACTGATAAATTCATTATGGCTCATCACAATTTTATGTAAGATGGGAGTCTGTCAGGGACCCACAGCCCCAGGGCCCATTTGTATTCCGAATTATAAGCTTTAGTTTGGCTCCTCAGAACACAAATTAACTGTTCAAAATGTTATGTTGCTGCTTTCCATTGTATAAAGCAGCAATAAGGGAAAACAGGCTGTGCTTTGGAGTTGATTATAGCATACCTTTGGTGTAATCCTAAGGATGAAACTAGAAGAGACTGGACTGCTACTGTTGAGGGGTGAGATTCCCTTGATAGGGGTCTTCGGGCCAATGTTCCAGGTTTTGCAAAAGAATTAGCACTCCTAGTCTCCAGGTGAGGTTGGCAAAAATGGATTTATTTTCACTGAGAAGCTCTATCTCTCAGTGGGCCCCTTCCTGATTAGGAAGATAGCAAAGATTGGTGCACAGAGCTTTGATTTTATTTAGCTTTCTATGGCTTGGGGCTGGGGAGAGATTTGGGGGACTAATTTCCAAATCAATAAAGTGTGGTGGCCCAGGCAAAACTAATTCCCAAATCAATTGGAAGTGGGAGTTTCCCTTGGGAACCAGGTAGAAGAGTGCGGATCATTTTAGGAATTTTCCCAGAGACCACGAGGGTTGAGATTCAGGGTTTTTCCAACCCAGACCCAATCCCTCCATCAAAGATAATGGGTACACAGTGTCCTATTACATCACTATCAGCCAAGAAGATTAATAATGAGTCAGGGATATCCTTTCTGGGCCCAATTCTTGCTCTCACCATTCAAAAAAGCAACTTAATGAATTTTCTAGGTGTTACAGGGAACTGTAATTCTGGCACACTCATGACTACTGAAAACCAATTATAAAATTTCCATTGTTTGTCTTGAGTTGAAAAATTCGTTTATATTTAATAATTTTTTCCTATGTGCTGAATAGAAGGGAAGAACTAACTGACCAGTAGTTCAGAAGGCAGGCTCTTGGCTTCATATTCACAAAAAGCCTTTCTTTATTCCTTCCTAAATCCCTTTTTATCTGAAACTAAAGGGAAGGATGGGAAAATAACACTAATCAAACTGATTATAATTCCCATTTGACCAAACAAAACTCTGGCCATCAGGAGGAAGGATGTGATCATTTAAAGGCAAACAGATTCATCTCCAGTTTAAGATAGACAATGAGAGAAAATGCCCAGATGGTTGAAAAAGAAGGGAAGAAATAAGATTACTTTATTGATATTGCCTAAGAATCTAAGAAGACAGAATACCATTCACTACTTAGTCTATGTGGAATCTAAGACAAAATTTTTAGACTTCTAATCCCAATAAAAGTTGTCATTGTACTCTCACTATGAATCACTAGAGTGTTTTGATTCAAACCAAGGGCAGATAACCTTATTACTACAATAACTGAGAATTCCTAGTATTGTGTTTGATCTGTCATTTCTTAATCACTACAAATATGCCAGTGTCAAAGGAATTCAACAGTTAATAAGGGTGAAGAGGAAATAATCCTTCTTTTATGGTAAATACATGGTCTTGGGAGAATCTTATCTAAATATTACAAAGGCAAGATTCAGACTAGCTAGTAGAGTTATCGTGGGGTCAATAATATTCTAAGTGGCAACAGGAGAAAAATTAATTATTTCCTGAAATGCTCATTTTTTGAGAGATGTTTTAATTTTCTCCTATGGGTAAAACACTTTTCTAGGTGCTTGTGGAAATATATAAACAATGAGGCCATGATTCCTATATACATAAAGCTTACATTCTAGTGCAGGGGGACAGGGCATGAAACTTTTGGAAATAAACCTCTAAGTCTAAAGGCTGCCTGGAACACTGGAATGATTACTGGCTTTTACTGGAATGAAATGTTTGGGGTAAAAATTTCTGGCTATGCTACTTTTCACTTTGAGCGAATCTCTCTTTTTTTTTTAATTATATATATTTTTATAATATTATCCCTTGTATTCATTTTTCCAAATCATCCCCTCTCCCTCTACTCCCTCCCCCCGATGACAGGCAGTCTCATACATTTTACATGTGTTACAATATAACCTAGATACAATACATGTGTGTAAATACCATTTTCTTGTTGCACAATAACCATTAGATTCCGAAGGTACATGTAACCTGGGCAGACAGATATTAGTGCTAACAATTTTCATTCCCCTCCCAGTGTTTCTTCTCTGGGTGTAGCTACCTCTGTCCATCATTGATCAACTGGAAGTGAGTTGATTCTTCTTTATGTTGAAGATTTCCACTTCCATCAGAATACATCTTCATACAGTATAGTTGTTGAAGTGTACAGTGATCTTCTGGTTCTGCTCATTTCACTCAGCATCAGTTGATTTAAGTCTCTCCAAGCCTCTCTGTATTCCTCCTGCTGGTCATTTCTTAAAGGAGCAATAATATTCCATAACCTTCATATACCACAATTTACCCAACCATTCTCCAACTGATGGACATCCATTCATCTTCCAGTTTCTAGCTACAACAAAAAGAGCTGCCACAAACATTTTGGCACATACAGGTCTCTTTCCATTGAGCAAATCTCTTAATACTCTTTTATTTTCTCATTTGTTAAATGAGAAGATTAATTGGATGGGCCTAAGGAGATCCTCTTAGTTCTAGATTTTATAAAATTTGCAACATTGACCAATATATATGCGATATAATTTTTAGTACTGGTTAGACAATGATAAGAGCTTGTCAGAAAGGAAAACGGTATATCAAGTGACAAATAAAGATCATATTTTGCCTTGTGAATTCAGTGATTTTTTTTTTTTAATCTGGGGAGTAAGGGAAGGGAAAGGTATAATTTACATACTACTACATTGGGCACTGTGCTAATTGCTTTAAATATCATCTCAAGCATTATTATTATCCCTGTTTTATTGGTGTGGAAATTGATTCAAAGAGAGGGAAATAACTTGACATGGTGACAGAACTAGTAAGAATGAGACTGAATTTGAATTTGATTCTTTCTAATTTGAGTACTTTATCCATTGAGCCACTTACCTGCAGGAAAAGGATCATGTGAAATGGCCAAGAAATTGAGGGAACATATGGAAGGCATAAGGGTTGCTGGAAGAACAGGCAAGATGACAAGAATGTGTCTATATTTATAAAGAAATGGATAGAAGATATATGAAATACACCAAGTTATGGGGAGTGAGCTAAGAAGTTTAGAAATTATTAGGAATGCAATAAGCATCTCTAATCATAGAATTCCCTTTCTGTGGTCAGAAAACATCCCATCTGAATGACTCTCCACCATGTTTGTCACTGGAGTTTACCTAGTTGGTTGAACTTCCTTAGATTTATAAGTTGTCTTCCCATTTTAATGTAAGTTCCCTAAAAAAGTAAGAACTTATTTTTGTCTTTATGTCCCCAATATTTAGAATATTTCTGAATACTTATTAAATAAGTATTCAAGAAATACTTATATTCTCCTAATATCTAGATGATACCATTGGAATCTGCAGGCTCTCTATTATTAAACTTGACTCTCATAATACTATCAAACCCTACTTATTCTTTTTTTACTCCTGCTTTAAAAAAACAAACAAACAAACAAACAAACAACAAAAACAACAACAAAAACAAACAACAACAACAAAAAACCAAACAACTATATCCTCCATATCATTTTCCTGCATAATTCCTTATTTGTAAGATTTTATAGCTTCTTTTCCCTTACTCTAGCAATATTCAGTTTCTGTTCTTTGGAAATGGTACACAGTTCCATGTACAACAAAAGTATGAGGATATGGATATTATGAAATTAGACTTTTCTCATTTACAGAACTTTGTAATTTACCAATAACATTATCTTCCTCTTATTCGGTTTTGGATACCACTCCTTGATCATTTGCAGTATATAAAATATATGCAAAATACATATATTCATATATGTACAAGCACATGAGCTCTGGGCTTAGAATCAGGAAAACCTGAGTTCAAATGTGAACTCAGTCACTTATTAGCTGTGCCATTTAACTCTATATTCCTCAGTTTCCTCATCTGTAAAATGACCCAGAGCAGGAAATGGTAAAGTACTTCAGTATCATTCCCAAGAAAGCCTCAAGCAGGGTCATTCAATATAAGACACAACTGAACAACAATAATAACAGATACAAATATGTGAATTTGTGAATATATTTGCATGAGTTTTTTTATGTTTCCCATCAAATTGAATGCAAACTTTTTGATTATAGGCATTATGTAATATTATATCCAATTTTTCCCTTAATTAATGCTAACTATATCTTGGCTTCATTAACAGGTTATGATTAATAATCACTGGATCAATATTAATGATTGCATGTTTTGTTTTTCTACATTAAGGAACATAGTAGTTGACGCATTAGAGGTTTGTAATAAACGCCCATTCTTGATTGATTAATTGATGAATGATTACTTGGCTTCCAATTTATCAAGTACTTTTTTTTTTTATCCTATCTTCATTTTTTAAGATATATATTTAGATTAAAACATGCAATAGAAAAAATATATTTGTTTAATCCCATGGCAGTTTTCCAAATTCAAATATAAAAATAAATTGGCAAATATATAACTTATTAAACAGTTTTCCAGTCAGTGTAGAAACCATTGGAGATACGAGGACAAGGTAGCAAAACATTTACTATCCTCTGGGAGCTTCTATTCTAATGGAGGCAGACCTTGAAAAACTAAAAGTAAAAGGAATTCTGGGGATTTATTTCCTTTCATTGTGGGGTTTTCTTTTCACTCTCTGTGCTGAGATAGATTTCTTTGTGGTACCTCCATGCTTGCAAGGCTGATGAGCTAAGGTAGCCTGCAAGACACAGATTCCTTTATATTTTACTGAATTGATTTTCCTTTCAGAATAGAATGCCCCCTGCCCAGATGCTCTGTTGCCTTCAAGAAACCATAATATCATAATAGCTTTCTTATTTCTGTTCTTGTATTTCAATGAATTCTCCATAGAGAAATAAATACAATGTATTTTTATTCTGTCATTTTTTTAATTGTGATTTTCCATTTCCTCCTGTACTTATTTTACAGATGAGGGAACTGAGGCAGTTAACTGACTTTTCCAGAGTCACATAGCTAGTAAATGTCTGAAACCAGATTTGAATTCAGGAAGGTGAGTCTTCCTGACTATAGTCAGGAATACTCTAAGTATTCCTGATTTCTTGCACTGTGTCCTCTGTGCCTCTTAGCTGCCCTGCACACAATGTATAGTACATACATCTGGCACTTTGAGTATCTCAGACTCAGAAAGTCTATTTGTTAACTCTCATTGTCTCTTTAAAACTAACCTATTTCCCTTTTTTCAGTCATAAATGGAATTGATGATGTATTTTATGTGACCTACAACACTGGGAGGAATATATATATTTTTAATTTAGTACTATGGTTCCTTCTGGTCTTCTCCATTTGTTCTATCTTTAATCTGATTCTAAAGAAGAGTCCTTTTTTCTTTTCTTTTCTTTTTTTAATAAGAGAAACTTTCAAACTGCAGACAATATAAGGAGCAAAAATTCTTAATAAAAGGACAAAATAGTCCACTGGCCAGCAATTCTATGTTCCATCTTCCAAAGATTTACAATCATCACATAACCACTTGGGGAATCTATATCAATAATGGGTAAACGGATTATATATTGGTTTATTTTGTAATAATAAAATGATACTACATTGCCTTTGTAGAAGTTATTTTATAATTTGCATAGCCATACAAAGTAAATTATCTCATTTAAGTCTCATAACAACCCTCTGGATTACACAAGGAAAGTATTATTTTTATTTCAAAAACTAAGATACACAAAGAGGTTTAGAAATTTGCTCTTATTTATAATTAATCAGTAGTATCACCTGGGCTTCTACCTCCCAGTTCAACATACTTTTTCTGAGAGTGAAAATGAGCCACTTTGGTGACTGGACAAGTTTTACAAAAGCAGCACGAAACATAACCTCACGCCAATGCTTTGAAGATAAATTAAGGGTTCCAGAGGAGAAGAGGGCAGGACTGATGGGCAGGAGAGGGAGACTGCAGGAAGGAAGTCCTTGTAGGGAGAAACCCTGCCTTGGACAAGGCAAGACTTCTGCTAAAAGGTCTTCTACCCAGAAACTCCCTTTTGTAGGAATCAGGACCATCCCACTTTCAGGCCAATATAAGACTATGTCCTTTTCTCCATGCAATTCCTCCTCCCTCCTCACCCCACCACATGCACACACACACACGCATATGAATGCATAGAAATATACATACTCTGTGTCATACATACCCGTCTATGCTCAACAAAAACTATCAGTTTTTTTTTTTGTTTGTTTTTTTGTTTTTTTCATTCCATAAGATACAGAGAATTATGGAAAGCTTTAGGGCAACCTTAAGAAAAATCAAACAACTATAGCAAGCAAAGAGACATCATATTTGCTTACAGTCTTTAGATGATTTCATAGTACTGCTTATTATGCTCTTTTACTAAAAACACATTTTAATTGAGGTACGAGGGTATTTATATTTTCTGTTATTGTTTTATAAGCCACGGCTTAAAACCCGGTTAGCATGTCTATTTATTAACTGAGCTTGCAAAAGTCTCAGCAGAAGGGAGATTGTTATACTAATGGCAAAAACAGACCTACAAGTCCTTATATTGATTTATTTGTTTTTGAGAACTGTACAAAAAACCAACCATTTTGCAGAACCCCTAGGGCAAGCTACTGGTATAAAATAAGTAAACATTTTGAGCCAAAATAAATGAAAGCCAGATTTGCACTTCCGTGTCATACTGAAAGTTTCCCCTATGTGTTTGAACAATTGAACTAAAGGCATGAGTTGCAACACCCCCAGAAGGAAAAAGCCATTATCTTCCAAAAAATTGAGGAAACTCATAAGACCTGAGGAGTCTCCTTGATAAATGCTTCCTCAACTAGATGTTTGTCTATAAGCAGCAAAGCGTATTTTAATCTCAGTTGGGTAAAGGATGACACCAAAGTGTACATATGGAATCAATGCTGGAGGGCCTTAGCTTTTTTGTGGCCACATTTAAGGTTTATATATATTTTTTTTAATCGGCTTACTCACTCTATCTTATTCTATTTGCTGGATTTGTGTGTCTGTGGTATATTCATATACCTATATCTATATGTATCCACATATAGATAAGGTATTTTGTATCTGAAAGAATATCTCAATGAACTGCTTAGAAAAGGAATAATTTAATTAATAAGCCTTCTCCACCTCCTTTGCTCTATCTATACATACCATAAAATAATAAAACAAAATGAAGGAATTCATTTCACATATTTCTTCATAGTCCTTTCCCCTTCTCCTTCCCTCCATCCCTCTCTTCCTTTATACTAGAGAAGGCTGAATTATTTTTCTTTTGAATGGTGTTTATAAAATTTATAAAATTTGAGTTGCTACTATCTAATAGTATGTGTGTGTGTCTCTTTCTTTATATATATATATATATATATATATATATATATATATATATATATATATATATAAAGACTAAATGAAATATTTATGCAAATATATATATATATATATATAAAGAGAGAGAGACATACACACAGGCACAATCACATCTGAGTGTCTAAACTTTTGCTTTTGCATCTGGCCTTCACTTGTCATTCACAGGTTTTGCAAAAACTCCCCCAAAATTCTAATTTAATTTCTTATGCTGACCTGAGATGTATTGACACTTTAATGTGGAGAGCCACAATGTGAAAGAGATAACTATTTCTGTGCTCACTTTCCTGAACAAGAGAATAAAGAAGTTGGATTTGATCACCAATGACATCTAAGCTCTTATCATATGACTATTCTTTGCATATGGCTTCACTAGAATTGGGGAAGTTACAAAGATTAGGTAAGACAAGACCTCTTTCCTCATGGACTGCCTAGCAAGAGGAAAAACAAAATCTGTAGATACATAATGCATCTTTTTTTAAAGTCTCCTTTAGTGTTTAAAGCAGGGCTATAGCAGATACTCATATATCCACATCACATGCCAGTGACTGAAAGGGTAGGAAAGAAACCTAAACAACAATCCTTTCTTATAAATATGAAACTAGATGGATAGCTTGTCAGGACTACTTAACCGTAAGTCAATTTCACTATTGGCTTTAGCCTGGAAACACTGAAATATAAAGTATCCATATAGTAGATTGCAATAAACTACTTTCATCAAGGAACAAAGTGAGTGTCAAGTAATATTGCATGGCAAAATACTTGAAGTAATGTTTCCCTCGCAGTATGACTGGATACAGTGCTCTCTACTATGTGACAACCTAATGTACCTAAAGAATACTTAAAAACAAAACAAAACAAAACAAAACAAGAACAAACCTAACTACAGATACCTATTTGTGTGTCTATGTTTCCTTGGACTGATAGCAATTTATCATTATTGATTTATAGGATTATAAATCCCTCCTTTTCTAGCACCAAAAATAACTGCTAGGAGTGTCGCTAATTAAAAGAAAAATCTCAATTCCAAGAAATCTATTGGAATTCCCCTTTCCATAACTCATGTTACTTTAATTCAAAATTGAGATTAAGTATAATATAATTTATATAAAATATCATTTTGAGCTATCAGATAAATGACAGGTTCTCTAGAAACACAATATTCTCACGATCAAGCTTTTGTTGCTATATGTGAAGTCAAAGCATGCCACTTTTATATACTTTGTCCTGGGTTTAGTTAGAAGGACATAACAATGATGTCTGAAGTTGTTCAGGTGATTTTTTAAAAAGATCCAAACAAAATAATATTCTCAACTAAATCACAGTTAAAATCGATGTTGAATATAAATTATTGCTTCAAAGTGAGTACGTTTTTGGTCAAAATTTCAACAGTGAAGTTGTTGACCTTCACTGGGAAAAAATATTGAGGTCTTAAACCCCTGAATGTTAACTTTTCAACCAAATTAGTGTTTAGAATGATTATAATAATTTGCTGTTTCTGCTAATAGTTTTTGTATAACAGCAGCATATTTGACCTTTTTCAAATGTCAGAAATAATATTTAATATTAATATGCTCCTCAGCCACTTTAAACACTCAGGTAATATTTAATACTAAAATAATAATCTTGATATTTGTGCTTAAAATGTCATCGCATATTGCACGAATGGTGAATCAACGTCTCTCTAAAGTGGATAGATTCAAATATTTCTACCATGAAGTGGGTGATGAATTTGAAATGGATAAAAGTAATTTATTTCATTAAAAAATCAGATTGTCTATATGAAATGAAGTTCAAGAAAACCCAATTATTTCAAGGAGTCAGCCACTAAAGTCCTGTTTACCACATGGCTTAGCAAAGTTTTATAAAGGAATTAGGGGGTTCACATTGGCACATAAGTTGATATCTTTATGCAGGATCCAAATCTTTCTTGTGAATATTTCACGGATCTATCCATGGCATAAAAGTGGTCTTCCTAAATGAAGTTCTTACTCCATAAGCTACACAAAAAGCATACATTTTGAACGGTGTAAGCATCTAAAGGACAAGTAGTCAAAGTTTTTGCTCATTGAAGGAAGCCTGTCTATGAACTTGATGAACTGATCATAAAAGCACTGGATCAGCTTCTACCCTTCTCCCACTAATTGCTAAAGATTAATGAGTATAGCCTTCTTTACAGGGGCAGCTAGTTCTGTTGTATCCAGGGCCATCTCCAGTCACCCGGATCTCTATCTGGCCATTGGACAATGTCTGTAAAGGGGAAAATGAGCCAGCCCTCCTCACTTAAATCCAATTCCCTTGCATATCATGGCATCCCCTTCCCGATGTCAGGATCTTTTTTGGGAATGAAGGGCAAACAACTGCCTCTGGTGTGTTGGATAGAGAAGAGGGCATTTAAGTCAGGAACTCTGGAGTTCAATTTTGACTTTGGAAATGTAATAACTGATTAAGCCACTTTTCGCCTCAGTTTCCTCATTTGTAAAATGAACTGGAGAAGGAAATGGCTAGTCACTTCAGCAACTTTACCACTCCAAATGGTGAAGACTTGGACAGGACTGAAAATAACTAAACAACAAAGCTCTTTTTATTTGAGCAGATTAGTCAGTTCATCCTTCTCTGACCATATTAATGTTCTGACTTTTCATTAGCTACATTTTTTACTCTAACAAATTGACATAACATTTATGTAAGGAAAGGTCCTGGATCTATGATTTATTTACCATAGGAACTCCCAGGTGAGGGAATTCCCTCTCTCAAAGTAGGCCATCACCTTCTCATCAATTTAGAAACTTAAAGATTCATCTATAGCCTTACACAAGGTCACACAGTTAGCATGTGCCAAAGGCAGGAATGAAATCAATGTATATTTAGTCTGAAGCCAGATTTTGAGCTACTTCTACATCATGCTTTTAGAAAAGTTGGAGGGAAGTGGTAGTTTTGCAACAATCAAGGCAGGGCTACTTGGAAGTTTTTATATACATAATATACCTACCAATATGTCATAATAATTTTATGGAGGATAGAGAATTTAAATTGCTTAAAGATATATGTAATTATGTTTATAGTTGAAGACAGTCATCTGCCTGTTACTTTTTTTTGCTCCCACTCTACCAGCTTTAAAAGATGCAGAACAGAGGAGGAGAATGTCTTACTATCTTAATAAAACTACAGATGTAGAGATGAAAAGGATGCTAGAGATCATCTAGCTCATTTCTTTCATTTTAAAGATTAGCAAAACTTGGGAATTGAGAAGATAATTGGCTAAGGCGGGGTCATCTATGAAATAAAAGGGCAGAGACAGAACTGAAAACCAGGTTCTTGAATTCCACATTTAGGTCTCTCCTCTCCCCGGGCCTGAGCAACATTTGTCTCATTATTTCACAAGATCTCCAGTATTTCTCGTCCTTTTGTATTCTTCATTCATATTTATTGATGATTTCATTTCATCCACCTAAGGCTGTACTTACTGACACAGGTCTTCTTCATCCAAAATTCATGCAACATCTATACTTAGCAAATACATAGTGTCAAGTAAACATTTAATTAATCCATTTAAAACTTAAATACAAAATAGAAGAAGGAAATATAAAATAAACAACATTGCCACATATACAGCAGAACATGGGAGAGGATTCACAATATAAAGGAATAAATTTCTATTTCAAGAAAGTCTATAAAATAAATACTACACATTGTGTTCAGAGCTGTCCATCTTTGCTTCCTTTGAAAAAAATTTTTAAAGGTAAAACTGTTTTAGACAAAAAAAAAAAAAAAAAAAAAAAATTGAAACAGAGAATGAAATTATTACTGTCCTTTAAGACTGAATGAAGCTAGTAAACATATTTCAAGATAGGAAAGCAAACCAAAACTTTCCCTCTGTGTTCTCATATATTGACCCTCAAAGCTTTATGCTACCATCAAAATGAAGTCTTAGCATATATTTGGGAATAATGACTTTTCAACACACCTACTTTTGTTTAGGGTCATCTCTATAGCCTGCTCCATGAAAGTAGTCTTATCAAGTTAACATTACAAAATCAGATTTAAATTCTGACCTTTTGGGGACCAGCCATTTCAAGTATACTTCTCATGATCCAGAGAGGAAGCCATTATTCAATGTTTAGTGTAATATTTTTGCCTGGGACTCAGGACTAGGGATCAGAAGGAATATATTTTATTTTCCCCCTCATTTTTAAAAGCATACTAGTTCATCTTAGAGTGCTTTTAAATCCTTTCTCCCTTATCCTCCCTGTCTCATTTTCGTTCTCTCTCTCTCTCTCTCTCTCTTTCTCTCTCTTTCTCTATCTGTCTGTCTCTCTCTCCCTCTATGTGTGTGTGTGTGTGTGTGTGTTGTGTGTGTGTAAAGAAAATCAGACTCAATAATTGTTTTCTAATACTAGAGATTTTTTTTCTAACTCCCATATAATTCCTTTGTTTTAAGATTTTACTATTGGTTAAAACATATAAGTTGCCATGACAACAGCTATCTTATTTTTCCAACTAGATTATAAGCTGAATCTTGCTAGAATTTTCTATAGTAATTTTGAGTTCAACAATAAAATAAACAGATTTTATTTTTTGTCAGGAAGAGATTAACTGGGTCAGGGTATCTTATCAATAACTACAGAAATGACTATGTGGATAATATTATTAAGAAATCTTTATTGTCTAGCATTGAAATAAGACACAGGAAGCTGAAAAAGGAGACTCCAATGTATTTAATGGTATATTCAGAAATAAATTGTTTTAGAAATAAATTTTAATATTAAAATGTCTACTAATTTTTATCAGAGGTAGACACAGGCAATCATGGTAAAAACAGGATGAAAAATATATGGGATAGAATGGAGAAGAGGAATATTTTAAAAGTGAGAAAGAAATTCAGAGAAATTTTGGAAATTAGAAGAGCTATATTTTGATCATAGCAAACTCCCTACCACAAAACACATTATTCTATGAAACATATAACTAGAGAATAAGAGGAACACTGACAGATTTTTAAGGAGAATAAGACAATCATTAATAGAGAAAATAATTACTATTCCTATTCATTTCTTTGAATTTTTTTTTGCATTCTCCCCTCCTCAAGTTTTTTCTTATATCAGCAGAAACGTCTATCATCAAAGTTGTTTTTTTCTCTAGAGTTCGTTGAGAGAAATAAAGTCAATTCCCACAAAAATAACATTTAAAAGACATGACTTGTATTAAAGCTACAAATATACATATTTGGTCCTGACATGATTTCACGAGTGGGGCAGGTGGAATTGTGCTGCTTTGAATATGGTCTGTCGCTTACGGGAAGTCAATAATAGATATCTAACATCAATCCTCCCATCCTTTTCCCAGCAAGACTGATTTGTTCCAGCAGGGATCTCAGAAAAATGAGTCCACTGTTCCCTCTAGCTTCCCCCAACTTTGCTCCCATGCAGTAATCAGGCTCATACAGTTGTCCCTTTGAGCCCAGGGTTATAACTGAATATAGAAATGTCACCAAAGCCAGTTGACTGCTGAACTGCAGGTAGGAGTCTTAGAGTTGCCTGATATTACTCATGGCTACGGTACTAATATGTAGGTGGTTTTTGGACCTTTATCCTCCTAATTACACAGCCAGCTCTTTGACTGCATTGCCAGGATGCCTCTGCCTGAACTTAATAAAAGATAAACTGTGCAAAGTATCAAAAGAAAAATATACATCAAAAATATTTCCAATAATCAATAACGGATCCAGTAGTGCTGGATGTTCCAAAAGTTGGAGCAGTTTTATACTACAAAAACTTAAGCTATTAAAATTTAAAGTGCACTAAAACTTTGGGACACCTAATATTTCTCAATTACTTCAGGGAGGAGGAAATTTTAAAAAAAATCAACAAGGTGGGAGATAGAACATAATCTTATTGTAATATATCAAGATACAATATACATGAGGAATGTAGATTAGTAGGGGAAGACATATCATGTGATCAAGAAGGAAGGAAGAAGTACCTGGAGACAATATATATGATTATAATGATCTAAATTAAAACATATATATAATATGTTTTGACAAGCTAATTATGATTTTTATTTCTATCTTTCTATCTATATAAAATTGACAAAATTAAGAACATAATCTATCCATTTATCATAACGATTAAGGAATAATTAGGCATGAGATGGATTCATATTGAATCTTTTCAGTTAGTTTACTATTAGATATATATGAAAGATTATTGTGATTTTGTTTAACTCAGAACAGGTTACCATGATCTAGGGGCTCTCAAGACAAACTTTCAATGCAGCAAAATACATTTATTTATCTTCAGAATTTCAATAAGGTTAGGAGAAATTCAGACTCACATACATATCCATATATAATTATTTTCTCCCTCAAATCCTAGAGTACTCATAATAATGATTTTTTTAAAAAATAGAATGATAGCTAAAATATCTAGAACCAATAAATTTGCCTTTATCAAGCTAGCCCATTATTAATGATTATGTTTTTACTTAATTTTAGAAAACTAACTAAAGGAGATGGAGAACAGTGAGATATAGGGGATAGATGGCAAGTTATGATTAGATGTGAAGTGCTGGCAAAGGTAGAGTACATATAGACTTGAGCATTATTCTTGCAAGCCTTAGGGGCAAGAAGAGTTATGCTTAAATTTGAAAAGGAAAGCAGGGAAGATACTGGTTACATTCAGATTCACTGACAGCAAAGGTTATATACAAACTTTAAAATTCTAAACAAAGTGCATGGAAACTGAAACACATTTGGGAGTGCATTTTGACTGTCTATTAGAGATTGATTTTTTTTTTTTTACTAGTTTCAGCTAACTTTCTCTTATGAAAATTCTTTTTACTATTCTGCAATTTAAAGTACAGTTATATAATCACTACCATTATTTATTTCTACAAGTATTTATTACATGACTAATATGTATGTATCATTAAGTTAATTTTCTTTTTAATTATTAATGATATTTAATGTTTCTCTGTTTCTGTCTCTCTCTCTTTCTGTCTCTCTTTGTCTCTGTCTCTTACTATCAGTCTCACTCTCTATATCTGTTCCTGTCTCTCTCTCTCTTTAAATCTGTCTGTCTGTCTCTGTCTTTCCATAAATTTCAAGCTCTCAAGGAATTTACCATTACATTCTAATTAGTCCGCATTGCATCACTCCTCCAAGATCAAACTAAAAAGAGGAGAGAAAGAAGAAAAATAGCACAATCGCTAACCAAAAAAATTAATTAATTAATTAATTTAAAAATTAAAAAATCTAAAAAAAAAAAATCACTAACAAAACAATAGGGTGGCACAGTGTAGACTGCTAGGCCTTTGTTCAGGAAGTACTTTCTTCATGAATTTAAATCTTCCCTCAGACCCTTACTGCTATTTGATCTGGTGCAAATCACTTAAGCCTTGTTTGCCACAGTTTCCCTATCTATAAATGAGCTGAAGGAAATGGCAATCCACTCTATTATCTTTGCCAAGAATATCTCCAATTGGATCACAGGGATGAATAGAACTAAAACAACTAAATAAGAACAACCACAAAAACTAACCAACCAATAACAAAGAAACACAATTAGTAAATCAGAATGAATACATTTTTTGGTTATACTAAATCCTACAGCACTCGCATAGATTTAGTTTCATACTTGATTTATTCTTTCTTCCAGAAATGAAAATATTAATGAAAACCAACTGGGGAAGTCTCACATGGATTGAAAGAGCTTTCCTTTCACAATTTTAACAAGTAAAGGGAAGACAGAATTTTAGGCAAAGGAAACTCTAGCATTTGTAGACATGTACTAGACTCAGTTTCTGTAACTTTGGGAGGGGGTGCAAAGCTTTGTTCTGTGGAATGAACCAAGTGATGAAGACATAGTCTGAAATTTGCCCGATAGAAACAAATGCAGAACACTGGAGCAGATGAATTATGCGTTCTGTTTCACTCATAAGATTATGGGATTCTGTGGATACTAATGATGCTTTTCAAGAAAGTCTGCTTCTCTACAGCTGGTCTGAATTCCAAAGATACTTAAATGTCCAATGAGTGTGATAAATCTTTTGTATGGGTGAGTCTTCTATCAGTATACTGACTCAGGTTGGATTGTTTGCCTTTTGTCTATTGATACATCACTTAACTATATTGTATCTTATGTATGTTTCCTTTATAACAATGAAGTAGACTGGAAAATGAATAGTTTTGGTCTTGAAGAAACTGGGGTCAAAAATTTGTGTTCCCCACTTACTATCTATTATGGTAGATCAGTGTTTTACCTCTTGATCTTACTGCCCTTGACTAAATGAAATATTTATGCTAGATCACTATTTCTGAAACTTTTTGGTCTGAAGACTTCTTTAACTATTCAAAATTATTAAAGACCCCGATGACTTTTTTTTTCTTGTAGGGTATGTCAATTAATATTTACTATATCTTAAATGGATCATTTTCATAATATTTATTAAAATAAATTAATTTCATATTAACAAAATAGCACATTTTTATTAAAAACTATGTTTTCCAAAACAAAGAAAATGGAGTAATATTTATATATCTTTGCAAGCCTTCTTAATGTCTGGCATAATAGAAAATAGCTGGAATTTCACATCCTTAAGAACTGTTATGTTAGATGATGTCAGAGGTCTCTCCCTTAGGGCTAAATCTTTAAATCTCTAATTTGAGGATTACATTTTAAGAGAAAATGAGATAAATGAATGATTTTTTTTTAAATTTTATGTTTAGTCTGTGCCATGATCATTGAGAGGGAAAAAAAAAACTTAAAAGAATAGGAAACATGGAAATGCTCAGAATGCTAAACATGCATCACAAGGGAATATCATAATGTCCATGGCTTTGGATTGTATAGTAGAAGAGATTGAAGGACAAGAAAAAAGAGCGATAGAAAGGAATGGAGCTGGGTATTCCCATTACATCTAAGTGGCATAAGAAATCAAAGACTGGATGGGCATGAAGATTAAAGCAAAAAGGAAGAATCCCTATAAGGCAGTGGTGGATTTTCCTCATGGGCATTTCCTAGATGGCTCAGCTAGTTTGCAAAGGATCCATGCTAAAAAGTCTTTAGGAGCTTGTTATAAGTCTGACAGAATAAGAGAAAAATACAGGAAAATGAGGAAATATAGAGGTAAAACAATGCAAGAAAATATGATTCAATATAATATAACATATCCTTATTTAGCACTTTCTAAGTGCCAGACAAGATGCTAAATGCTGGGAGACAAACAAGAAAATAAGAAAGATAGTTCCTACCCTCAAGGAGCTTACAATCTAACGGGAACCCGAACATCCCAAAACAGCAGGGTGAAAGGATGAATAGAGAAGATCCTTGGCACAGAGCATGATGATAATGATGGAAGTGGAGTCCAAGGATGAAACTGAGTCCACATTTCTGAAAAGGTCATTTAGAAACAGGACAGTAGCACAGTCTGTACTCAGAACTAAAGATAGATGCTAATACTTAAGGAAGCTATAATTAGAATTAGCCAGAGGCTGATACAGACAGTAAAGGTGACTTGACTTTATTTTTACAATTCAAGAATTTTATGACATAAAAAGTTTGCGATTCCAATTAGAAAGTCTTAAGGAAAAAAATATCTCTTTCACTTGTTCCTCAATTCCATTGAATAGTTCATTTATTTTATGCCTCTCCCCATGTAAGTAAAAGACAAACTTGATAATTTGCCTATTTTAAAGATAAAATAAAGGTTTGATTGACATAACTTCCCATTTTTTATTATCAAATAAGAACATTATTTTTCATAATATTTTATTTATTTTTAAATCTATCTAGCTCTGTGAATGGGTAGTATCCCCAAGAGCAGCCAGTCTTCACCCAAGAACACTTACAGAAATGGAAAATGAAATTGGAGACAGAATAAACCAGCATTATTTAAGGAAAGGCCTAGCTTTGTAGTATGATAGGAATAAACAGAGTCAAAATAAAAGACCAAATATTAGGGAGTAATTTAAGCAATAAAAAAGGGAGCCTTTTAAAATCTAAGTACATTTTGGCAGAAGAAAAGCATCATAGATTCAAAGTAGAAAATCATCTTTACATTTGCAATAAGTGCTTCGTGTTATTGATTCATTTCTAAGGTGGAAAGTCACTTAACAGGATATAATGTAGCTCATTAATGGGGAAAAGTTATTTAATTATAGTGATTGAGTGACTATAAAAAAGAATATTTCCCTCTGAGAAAAGGCATTGATAATGAACAATCTGACCAAGGATGGTAGGACTGTTGAGCTGCTTAATATGAATGACATAGGGACATTGTAATACATTGGAAATTGGATTGTTTTAATTTTAATTTTATGTTAAAATATTACTCTTTAATAAGGAGAAATAGCTGATTAGCTCGTAATGAAATTACCTGTGCAATTACCCTACATGCTGCATTTAGACTAAGGGAGAAGTGAACTTTCTTTCTCAATTTCTTTACCTGAATACACTATTTTCCAGAATAAATGAAGATAATATCTAGTAAAGAAACATCTAGTACATGGAGTACATGGATTCATAGGGTGAGTTTCTATAAATAAAGATTGATAAGCAATATAATTTTCCAGATAATTCAGATAAAAAGATTCATAGGTTTTTTTTGGTGTTTTTTTTTTTTGTTTTTTTTTTTTTTGTTTTTTTTTGAGGCTGGAGTTAAGTGACTTGCCCAGGGTCACCCAGCTAGGAAGTGTTAAGTGTCTGAGGCCACATTTGAACTCGGGTCCTCCTGAATTCAGGGCTGGTGCTCTATCCACTGCACCACCTAGCTGCCCCCAGATTCATAGATTTACCAAGTACTTGATTCATTTTCAGATCTTTAGCTTTATTGAAGTATATATATAATTTCCTATTTCATGTAATAAGCATGATTAAATAATAGCATGATAAAGTTCTAGTGAACGATAAGGATTGTTTCAGCCATCAGTTTTGAGTTGAGAAATCCAGGTCAAGAATTCAGAAATCAAACAGCAAACTATACTGATTGTTTTTTTCTCTCACAAGGATATATGTCCCCAATCCAACAAATATCTCTTAATATTAGAGTTCAATAAAAATTCTAAGATGATCCAAACCTTTCCAGCTGCATTTCAACCTTCACACAAAAATTCATAAGAACTGCAGAGAGGGTCAATTTTTGTACAACTTGATGATCATGCCATTATCATTTAGCAAATAGAAATCAAGTGCCTCTCCTTTGTAAAAGCAAATCCTTAGGAATCTGGTTTGTTTTTCAATCATGAAGGAATAAATTTGAAATTACATTATTGTTCTTTCACTCTGTTATTCTGAATTCCTTGAAAACTCAATATATATTTCGTCCTCTATTAATGAGAGATAAAGCATGATTTAGTGCCCCTAGTTTTTAGGCCTGCCTGATTCTGACTCCGAGCAATTCATTTAACCTTTCATTGTTCCAGGCAACTCTTTTAGACAGTAAATTGCAGAGAAGGGGAACAACTACATTGGGAGAAGAAATTTCCTATAGTAATGAAATCACAGGTTCAATGCTTCTATCTGCTTTTCATTAGTAGTTTTCTTATTAGGGGGAGCTCTTACAGCTGTGGTATTCTTCCCATCATTCAACTGATAAGATAAATGTCCAGAGAGAGGAGACTATCTTTGCTTTTGTATTTATTCTTGTTTACTCAAAGTACCTAGTTTGAGGCTCTGGAAACAAAGAGCTTTCAATGCTGTTTACTAACTAAAAGATCCCAAGACCAATATGACCTTCTCTCCCTTTCCTTTTTGTAGCCAATATCTAAAATGAAGAAAAGGAAAATGATTAAAGAAAACATGAAGACTCATCTTCACATTTTCGTTCACAGCTTGGAGGAAAATATGGCAGTATAACTTTTTCTGAAATTCTCCGAGAAAAGGTACCAGACTACTTTCTTCTTCAACTTTTTTTTTTTTTTAATTTCTTATTTTGTTGTGTAATAACTTTAATCTCTTGTGCTTTACATTCTCGGTTGTATAGTCACGATGAATGGCTTTATAATTGATTAAACACCTTAGCTGAGATTTTGGTTTAATCAATTTCAGCAGCTATTTATGGCTTAGTTCCAAACTTTATCTTAGCCTGAATAAATGTTGGTATTGTTTTATCAAACCTTATGGCTGAATAAAGAGAACCATATAAAGGACGACCTTATGTTTTGGTCTTTGTGTCCATTTCACCGCCACATATTTCCTACCAAAATTTATGTTAGTGTTATAATAATGATATTGTTGAAAAAATTATGGTTTTCTAGATGCCACATTTGCCACATGATAAAAGACATGTCAAACATCGGGACATTTTTGTGAATATTAAAATCAGTAGTGAAACGGCCACATCTTTTCTCAGGGCCATTTTGTATATCGGATTTGCACATTTTTAAGGAATATCCATCAGAAAGAATGTCATGTTTATTTTTAAATTTTCATGGGAAAAAATGGTCTTAAAAGTTTTTCTCTTATTGACAAAGTACATGTTTCTCACTTCAACTCCTAACAATATATAATAACATGCCCCAAGCATTTTTGTCCATTGAATATATATATCTCAGGGATATGTAAATATAATGAGAAAATCCCTGAAAGCAAAGTGAAAGCCAAAAAGCTTTCAAATCTGAATGTATAAACTTGTCTATATATATAGGGAATTATTTTAGTGTATTTATGGCCTGGTACAAATCTTCTGTAAACTAGCTAACTTTAAAGTTTGTGGATAACAAACTGTATTTGAGATGATTCTTTTTTCTTGGTTTTCTTTTCTTTTCAGCTAAGCAAAAGTGTCATCTGGTATCTTTAAAACAAAACATCTCCCTTACGTAATTAGATTCTTCAGCAACATTCCATTGAAAATGGGGGAACTAAAAGCTATTAATCCTGTTAAAATGTATGTCAACCAACCTCCCAATGAAATATTAGGTCCTATTGATAAATAGTTTAGTGTAAGCTTATCAAGGACTCACAATATATTAATATATCATATGCATATTTAATGTTCCCCGTGCCTTATCTTAACCTTGACTGAAGTTGAAAGTCTCCTTTTTTCTCTCCAGTACCCTCCAATCCCACAGAGAGGGTATTAGCACAGTGACATACTTTGTTGGAAAAGTCCTACTTATTGTTTCTTTACAAAAGAGTTTTCAAGGCTTCTTATCCCTATTTCAAAATCTAAAGGCCCTTTCAAGAAAGAAATGCAAATAGAAGGAATTCAAAATAATGGAGGCTCTTAAAGATGAGCCTGATCTCATGAAAGGATTTAACCAAGAGGAACTCTATATGGTTTAATCAGGTGGAAAGGCAGGTACCTGGTGGATGTAAGTTACAATAACCTAGATGGCTTAACATAAAAAGAAATTAGCCTTAAATATATGATGAATATATTAGTTTTAACCCACAGATCTCCTTTACCCAAGTAAAAGAGTTTACTTTTTCAATTTTATTATATGGGAAAAATTTGGTTTTGTATAGTAGAAGCCCTTTAGAAAGGACTATTAACTGTTTAGTCTTAAAGTAAGAAATCATGAGCTATTTGGCATTTGAACCTCATTTCCAGGCTTCCAGAGTTGTGCTCTCTGCAATAGAGTTGAGTGGCTTGCAGTCCAGCTCAAGAAAGGACCCTAGTGTATTTTATCCTGTCAGGTGATCTTCAGAAACTGCCTAAGACAATTCAAAAGATAGCAATTCAATTTCTAGTACAGAGTTGTTATACTATTCATGTTTCACAGGCAAACAGCAAAGGGATCAACACAACAGCTCTGGAGACCTTCAGTTTGGTAGTTAACCTGATATCATTTCTCTTTCTCACTTTGCTTCAGAGCCTCCCAAATACTAAGCTAGTTCCAGAAATGTATGTATAGAATTTGTCATCTATGTGGATATGGCTGGAAAATACACAGCCAAGGTAAGTGACCTTCTCAACAGCTTTCAGAATTTCTCCATTTTCTGTAAGCAATGGTGCTACACATGGCTGGACCGGCTGGTGAGAACTTCTGTTTTCTCGGTATTACCATTAGGCCAAAATTTGCACAAACAATAGAAAAGTGATCCCTACTTTGTTGCATCTTAGCCTCAGAGGCTGCATGGAGTGTATCATTATCTAAGAATAAAAATTACTCACCAACTCTCTCTCTCTGCTTTGGTTTTGGCTGGCAGCCTTTTCAAGTTAAATAATTTATGGCCAGTGTGGTAGATGATCATGATCCCTTTTGCATCCTCAGGGAAAGAGTCCAATAATGTAGTTGAAAGCATCATGCTAAAATGCCTGAAATCAAGCACCCAGAAATTGGTGACTGGAAAAGCCCAAGGGCATTGTCCATTATCCCCTGCAAACCTGCTGGCATGAAAATGTCATGCGATACTGGGGAATTTCTCTGGACAACCGAATTTTGCCATGATTTTCCACAAGGCCTCGTGACTAACAGTACAAAAGGCCTTGGTTAGATCAGCAAACATTGCATACAGACCCCTGTTCTATCCCTGGTGTTTGTCCTGGATTTGTTGCGCAGTAACCATTGGAGTGACTAACCTTTTGAAGCCACAGTGGCTGTTGGAAGATGACCATTGTCTCCCAGGTGAAGGACCAGTCTATTAAGGAGGACTGGGTGAGAATCTTGCCAGCAATGATTAAAAGAGAAACCCATCACTTTCCAGCCCTTTTCCCTGTGATTGTCATAGAAAAACACATTTCCTTTTGTGTTATAAAAATGGAACTCCTGGTGGTTGATCCCTTCTTGCAATATAAAGCAAAAGATTTCAGTCAGCTGTTATATGAGCAGTGGACCCCATGTCTTGTAGATCTCTGCTGGAATAGAATCAGCACCAGGTGCTTGGCAACTCAAGGTGAGCTTAAAGGTTTAAAATCTTTATTCAGCTGGAATGTCTATTGGAGAGGTTCTGACTTCCAACATGGCAGACAGTCAATGGTTTCCATATTAACTAATGACAGTCTAGTGGAGACAATATGGAAGCATTCATCCCTTCTCTCCAGGATCATGTCTTTATCATTAGTAAATGTGGCTTCGTTCACATATGCCCCATAGGTCTTTTGCCCATAAATAGCCCTTAGGGCACCACAGGAATGCTTTAGTTTCTTACCATAAGCATAAAACTGAATTTCATATGCCATCTTACTGTGCCAAGAATCCTGCATCTCTCTAAGCTTTGCTTACACTTTCCTTTTGATGGAGTTAAATTCTATAATCTCAGAGATGGATGAACCTCCCAGCTGATAAATCCTCATTAGGTTCTTGTTTGTTTCTTTGTTTAGCCACTTAAGAGTTTCTCCATTATTTTCATTGGTCTTGATGTTTGTGAGTCTTCTGGCCTAGGTGAGTAAATGTGACATTATATATCAAATCTCTGAAAGCTGCCCATTTCTTTTTCTGTCAACCATGCTTTAGCTCAGTTTTCTCACCAAATTGGCCACAAACTGTTCATAGTTGGAGAAATGCTCTAATTTATTGATATTAAGTCTTTGGATAATTGTCTTATCTTGGGGGCCCCTGAAAGTCTTCAGTAATATTTATTACTGTTGTTGTTTCTGACTCCATTTCTCCCTGCCACATTTGATAGTCTGTGCCTATTCTGGCACTTGTCACCCAGGATTATAAGCTTGTTCACTTTTGGCACCTTGTGGAGAAAGAGCTCCAGGTCTTCATAAACATTTTATTTTACAATGTGACCAACATGGAAATGTGTTTTGAATCACTACACATGTATTACCAATTCCAAATTACTTTTCTTAATCACAAGGGTGGAGAGAGAGAATTTGGAACTTCAATCTTATATTGTTGAATTCAATGAATGTGGACAATCATTTTACATGATACTGAGGAAAATAAAATACTAAATTAAAAAAAAAAAGAAAGAAATAGAAAATGCTAGAAGCAAAAAGAAAAAAAAATAGAGTGACTTGATTGTGGAACAATTAGGAGGCCATTGTCACTGAATGGAAGAGTATATGTTGGAAGACTGGAAAGGTTATGGGGGCTAGTCTTAGCTAAAATCTCACATTATTCAAGAAAACTTTACTAGTTCTCTTAATCTTAATAGGCAAAGAGTAGACCTTTTATCTGTCCTATCTATATCTTATATATGTTTGCATATAGTCTCTGCTCACTGAAAATATGAGGTCCTTGAGAGCTTGTTATTGTTCAGTTTTCTCAGATGTGTCCAACACTTCATGATCCCATTTAGGGTTGTCTTAGGAAAGCTACTGGAGTGACTGCCATCTCCTTCACCAAATCTCTTCAGAGATAAGGAAACTGATTGGAACAGTGTTAAGTGGCTTCCCCAGGGTCACACAACTAGTAACTATCTGAGACTAGATTTGATCTTAGCTCTTTCAGGCTCCTTCCTCAGTGCCATATTCAATGTGCTTCCTCAGTTGCCCCAAGTAGCCCCTTAAGAGCTTTAAAAAAATGTGCTTATCTCTCTGTCTCTCTCTGTGTATATAAATGTGTGTATATATATATGAATATTTATAAATGTATATATATATGTATGTGTGTGTATGTATGTGTGTATATGAGAGAAAGAGACAAATAAAGATAGAAATAAGAACAGAGAAACAAGAATAGAAAGAAATAGAGAAACTCTAATCCTCTTCTAGATTATGAGGTTGTTTTTTTTTTTTTTGTTTGTTTGTTTGTTTTTAATAGAGGACAAAGGAGACAACTAATAATCAGTTGCTTATCATTCTTTAGTGCCAATCACTTTAATAAGTGTGGTGATACAGCTGAGGAAGAGATAGGGAAAGAGAATCGGTTATTGGAGATCACTATCTCCTTTTGATACGCTTTAAAGAAGAGTCCACAAGGACTTATTAAATTCCCATTACAGTGTGTGTTAATAAGCCAAATAGCAGATATACTTGATCTTCTCAGCCATGGAATGCTGAGCCTCAGTTCAGATCACTTTAGTGAAGACTTGTGGCTCAACATTATGTATATACACTCTCCTCTCAGAGCAAAACATAAAGAGTTACCATCCTATTACCAGAACCATCAATAACATTAACCATTGCTTTCTGTGGGTATTTTGACTTGTTCCTCAAATTCTGAAGTACAGAGGAGTGAAATCAGACTTTGAAAGATATAGAAGAGATGCTTGAAATGGCAGCTCGTCCTTAGCTATGCTGAGCTCTCCATTCTTTTCCCTTCATTCAAAATGGAAAATGGAAAGTGTGCTATAAAAATATGCTATAAGGTCCTAACCTTGCTGATTGTAATTGGTGCAGTATGATGCTTCTCTCTCCTATCTCTGTTTGAATATTATAATTCATAAGATCAGATACAGTCCTAATTGTGTCTGGGTATCATGAGTAAATTGTACTAATCTATAAAAACAATACCTTTCCTTTAATAAAACCTTCCTTATTGAAATATAAAAATGAGCCATCCTATCCTCTTCTCCACTCTCACTGCCACTACCCTAATGTAGATCTTCAATGCTACTTATATAGCCTAGGGCATTTATCCTCCCATCTTCACTCTCTCCCTCATGTCTCATCTTTCACATAAAAACCAGAAAAAAGTTTTCCTACTCATAGAAATCTTATGTAGCTCCCTATCACTAAGTGATAAAATCAGCATTGGAGACTCCTTTGCTTGAGTTTCAGGATTCACAGCAGGGCATCTTACCTTTCCAATTTTGAAAATCTTGCTTTCAACCAAACTCCTGCTTTCTGCCACCTTCCCATGTCCCAAACTTGAAGATCTTTGTGCTTTTTTTCCTTGCTTTCTTTATCTAAAATGACTTCTTTACCTCTCTTTCCTGTTGAATTCTTATCAATATTGTAAAGAGTCATTGGAATGCTCCCTCTTCCATAAAGTTTCTTTCTGATAAAAACTAATTGATAAAGTTTCACAATTGAAGCTCATATAGTAGTATTTTGTTTTGCAAAGTTACTCATATAGCATTATCTATTAAATTAGCAATGGTTGGTTTGCCTTCTCCCATAAGAATGAGACTCCAAGATATTAAGGAGCATATAGGATATAATTTTGAATCACTTGCAGTAACCAAAATGGCTTCATTCTCTATTTGGGGGAAGGAGGAAGACAAACTTTGTTGAATGAATGAACACAAAAGCATGACGAAATCTTTATGTTGTGCTCCCTAAGGTTAAACTAATATGGAAGAGTGAAGAATTAACCCCTGTAATGGATTTTTCTCAGTGGTTTTATAAAAAAAGATTGAAGCTTTATTTAAAATCATGTATTGAAAAGGGGGCCATAGCAGGTTAGGATTAAGGAGTATATGGTTACGTTATTTTTCTAATACTTTCACCAATTTATTTCTACTCCTCCTAAGTACTGGAATGTGGATATAATTATACACATGTTCAATGGCCAACTTCATTATTTGGAAAAAAGAAAAAAAAATTAACTCACAGAAAAGCTAGAATGTTTTGTCTTGTTCTGCCATTCCTATTAAGGTTGTACAGGGATAGAGAGCGGAACCTAAAATCAGGAAGATTTAAGCCCAAATCAAAATAAGCCTCAAATTTACTAGTTAAAACTAGTAAAATTTACTAGTTAGGAAAACCATTTGATTCCTGTGTGCCTCTGTTTCCTCATATGAAAAATGTGATATATATATAGCCCCTCACTCTAAACATATGACAAAGTGTTTAGAATTATGCTTGACATAGAGTAAACATTATATAAATGTTACTATTATTAATTACAACAATTATATTGGAAACAGATTTTTTTTTATCCAAAGAGAATTAGAATTAAGGAATTTAAGCAGAAGGATCATGGATTATTACATTGTCAAGGAAATCTGTACCTCTACTTCTACCAAGTTCTTAAAAATAAACTAGATTCCTTTCTATCTATAATAATTTAATTTTAATCTCTCACAAAGTTAGGAGTACAGATAATTTCTAAAGTGTTTTACAAGATTTATTATTTGTTAATAAAAGAAGTCTTTCCTGTTGAATTACTTATTTTATAATTTCTTAACATTTTCTCCTTCCTGGTATTTTTTGTTTGTGTTTTACTAGAGAACAATGAGATGATGAAAAGGACTGTTCGCTACATCATTATGGTTTGGACCCATTAAAAACACTGTTGTATTATTCAATGTTTCAGTCATGTGTAAATTCTTCCAGACCTATGTGGATCTTAGCATTCCAGACATTTCTGCCCGAAAGGGATCTCTTTTAGCATTTTAATGTAATCCATTGGATTACACTGACAAAGATATTGGAGTAGCTTGCCATTTCCACAGGTTAACTGAACTACACAAATTCCTCTACTATGTCAAGGTAATGATCCAAAAGGGACCTTAAAAAGATGGCATGATGTGAGTGTGTATAAGTTTCTATATATTTATATGTATACATAAAGATATATTTTCTTAACTGTAGCTTGCTTGGAAGTATTGGCTGGGATGAAAAGGGCAAAAAAAAAAAAAAGAATAAAGTAAAAAAGATGAGCAGTGGAGAACTATGGAACAATTTACAGTGGAATAAAGAAAAAATGGTCATTCATGATTATAATTTCTTCTACTAATAGATATATACCTTTTTGATCTACTAATTTGTTGTTATCTATTTTGAATTCTCCCTGATGTCTTGCTGGGCACATGATTATGTTCTCTTTTGTTTTGCTTTATTTTGTTTTGTATTTCTTTTGTTTTCCCTTTTTTCTTAATCTTAAAAAAAAAGAAAGAAAGAAAGAAACAAAGAAAGAAGAAAGGAAGAAAGGAAGAAAGAAAGGAAGAAAGAAAGGAAAGAGAAGAAAGGAAAGAAAGAAAGAAAGAAAGAAAGAAAGAAAGAAAGAAAGAAAGAAAGAAAGAAAGAAAGAAAGAAAGAAAGAAAGAAAGAAAGAAAGAAAGAAAGAAAGAAAGAAAGAAAGAAAGAAAGAAAGAAAGAAAGAAAGAAAGAAAGAAAGAAAGAAAGAAAGAAAGAAAGAAAGAAAGAAAGAAAGAAAGAAAGAAAGAAAGAAAGAAAGAAAGAAAGAAAGAGAAAAGAGAAAGAAAGAAAAAGAAAGAAAGAAAGAAAGAGAAAGAAAGAAAGAAAGAAAGAAAGAGAAAGAAAGAAAGAAAGAAAGAAAGAAAAAGAAAGAAAGAAAGAAAGAAAGAGAAGAAAAGAGAAAGAAAGAAAGAAAGAAAGAAAGAAAGAAAGAAAGAAAGAAAGAAAGAAAGAAAGAAAGAAAGAAAGAAAGAAAGAAAGAAAGAAAGAAAGAAAGAAAGAAAGAAGAAAGAAAGAAAGAAAGAAAGAAAGAAAGAAAGAAAGAAAGAAGAAGAAAGAAAGAAAGAAAGAAAGAAAGAAAGAAAGAAAGAAAGAAAGAAAGAAAGAAA
This sequence comes from Sminthopsis crassicaudata, assembly GCF_048593235.1. Taxonomy (NCBI): domain Eukaryota; kingdom Metazoa; phylum Chordata; class Mammalia; order Dasyuromorphia; family Dasyuridae; genus Sminthopsis; species Sminthopsis crassicaudata. The sequence goes on along the minus strand of NC_133622.1, from coordinate 20,765,836 downwards.
GAAAGAAAGAAAGAAGAGAAAGAAAGAAAGAAAGCATGATCCAATTTACTGGAGAAGGGAAGTGAATACATAGATAATAACTTTTAGTATAAAGACTCCTTTTCCCTTCAAGTAATGTGTAAGGTCAGCATTTATTTACCTATTCAGAATAGATAAATAGTGAAAACTTATTTGAATATGATGATCTATTTTTAAGAGATTATTTTCAAGACTCACTTGAAAGGCACAATCTGGGTTAATTTCCCTAGTTATCTGATTCTTATTCCTACTTCTCTACTGATTTCTCATTTCTTATTAGCTAGTTTAGAAGTATGACACTTTACCAATTACTTTCAGAAACAGGTAATTCCCCATTGGTATTTTGTTGATCCTTTGTCTCAAGCAATGGGTTTGCAGGGACTTTTGACTTTTGATTAGATCTTTGATACTCTTGTGAGACTTGAGGATTGCACATTGTCACTTTCCTTGCTGTTCTCCTCACTATGGAGTAATTATGGTTTGTTAAAGCTATCTCTGTGGACCTATGTTTCATCTGACCTCCATTGCATTTCTTTAGTAAAGGAGACAATTCTGTAAGCTCCAAAGAATACAGAGAAATGAAAAAATAGCAAAAATATTTTCTTTAACCATATATAATGGAATAGAGATTAGAATTTTCTAAACCATTCAAAAGATCCCAGACTAGCTAAACTCCCATAACCTACCAGAATTAATTCTTGACTAAGGTAGTCCATATTTCTCTTCTTGATCTTACTACCTAATGATATTTACATCTTCCTCATTCATTTAGTGTTAATGGACAGGTCAATTCTCTAAAAGCTTCCACAGCTGTAGATCATAACATCTGAAGGAGTTGCAGGGCAGCCTTTGCCGACACAGCAGACTGGGAATGAAACAAATTGGAGGCAGAGGAAAAGAGAGAAGTCAGACAATGCAACAGCCTCTCAGTCAGAGAGGTCAGAGAACAGCAACCACCTCTAGGTCTCCTTGTATCATCCTCTCACAAGAGGAGATCCATTCTGCAGGTTTGGGTTGGATCTGCAGCAGCCACTGTCAGGTAGCTCCTGTGTATTCCAACAGCTCTCCCATGTATTACAGCAATTTAGACATCAATTTTTGCAGTTTTATGAAATGATTTAAAGTTATTTGAAGGCCAGAATTACACGTTCAATTCTTTGCCCCCTTTCATTTAATATCTACTTGGTACAAGATTCAGATATAGTTGCTATATGAAAATAACGAGAAAAAAAATTCTTTAGTTCCTTCAGATAGAAGAACTTTCCAGGTCATTTCATAATTCATTTTTTCATGTCTTTATCCATCTCAATATGAGATCCCACTAAACACTGCTGTAGTAGAGAGAGGCCATTCATATTTGGCATGAATGATTACATGAAGGATAGTAACATTACCTTCTTTTGACTTAACCTATCCCTTCGTAATCACTAGACCTTATCCACTCTAAGGTCATGCTTTTCAGAATCCAGCCTACCTACTTAACCTCCTGCCATTATATTGGACCTTTCTATCCACCTTAAAACTGATTTTCTTATATGAGTTTTCTCTTTCATTTAGTATGTGCTCACATTAAAATCAGGAACTATAATTATTTTCTCTTTGTATTGTGGGCATTCAGATATATCTTTATTCAATGTTTTCCCAGAAGAGATCTTTTTCATGAACTCCCCAATATCATCATCCTTATAAATACCCATAATTCCATTCTTTTTTTAAATTGGTAATTCCATTCTTAAAATGACTTAGTGGTGTATTCCAGACTCCCCTCACCATGCCAGAGAAACTCTTTCATTCTGAAAAGTCTCTAAACCCCCCAAATCTCTCCTCTGATTGGATGGCTTCTCCTACAATTTCTGTGAAAGAGATTCCCAGATGAGCCATTTGGTTATTTCTCATTAGAATGAACTCTACATTTCTCCATCATGTTATATTGTAACATGCCCTCCTGGCAATTACTATTACCAGTCTGTCCTAGGCCTAACAGAGTACCTTTGACCACTGACCTTTGCAGTGTCAACTCTACCCAGCTCGCCTCCTCTGAGGCCTTCAAAGGTCTCTGGCCATGATCTCTTGAATCTATAGTTTAATAACCAGTAGTGCACTCAAGAACAGCCATGTGTAATCTTAAAAGCCTTTATTATACCTACTCACATAATGCCCTTACTTAATTCCCTGACTTGTTAACTCCCTAGTGAACACCTGGCCTGAAGATCCACATGTTCACTACCAAACTCCTTACCTCTCTCAGCTATCCATCAGCTTGGCTCGGCTACCCCAGGCTAGAGAGCCAGGTTAAAAAAGAATAATATGCTGCCTGCAATGGGCTTATAAAAGACCTGTGAGGTCACACACACAGCCAACCAGCAAGAGAGCCATCACCCATTACAAAGCTATCTCAATATGGCCAGGATCCCACCCACAGGGCAGTCCTATATCTACAGAGGTTACTTCTGGGGCATTCAATCTCCTGTTGCGCTGTGGCCGCCCATTTAAAAGATCCTTCAGTTTCCTTTTATATCATTAGAATGTAAACTCCAGGAGGCAGAGGTTATATTATTTTTGCTTATACTTGTATTCTCAGTTTTTTTTACACAATATCAGCCCCACAGAATATTTATTAAATTCTTTGACTGACTAACTGTACCAAACATTTGATCAAAGTGAGATGTACAGTGAATCATTCAAGCTCCAACCTGGAGATGGAGTCTCTATCATGTGATTCCAATGCAAGTATGGTTTCAAAATGATGGATGGTCTCAACCTCCACAAGTATTCAGATGACTCTGATATGTACTCAGAGTCTCACTACCTGTCTACAGAGCTCTCTACTCACTGTCATGATAATTCAAGCTCAAAGAGCTCCAAAGCATTAAGTGACTACCATGACCTACAATGCTTTCCTGGATTCTAGTTACGGGATTGAGAGTTATGAAACTCTGATCTCTGCCAGCTCCCATTCCTCCCTCTCACAGAACAATTTCCTCCCCACCTGTCCATACTTATAGGAGCACTCTCTCTTAGAATAACTATTATGCCTTAAGGTATATAAAAGAGAACTGAGATTCACAAATTGAGCACAGCTCCCTCAATCTTGTGTTAATTATTAGATCACCAAGTAAGGGATATTCTCATTACAGTGCCCACCCCAGAAACCTTTCCACAAGATCGTTCTGTCTGATAATATCTGTTCTGAAACTTCAAATGTGTCCTGATTTCAGAAAGCAGCCTAGTCATTCAGGTCAAGGTATCTTATATAATCAATCAGCTCTTGCAATGTCTCTCCCCAATCTCCTTTTGACTGAAGCTTTCCCCATATTTGTGCTTTAAGCATATAAAATTCCCATGTAAACTCACTTTGGGGGGTTCCTACCCCTGTGGGCATGGTTCCCTACCTATGAAACTTCGATAAAATTCAAGATAAATTGAATAATCTGGGGTCTCATCATTCCTGCATCATGCACACTTCCATTAGATAGCCAAATTTCTTTCATATAAATCATCTGTATTTATTCCTTTATTTATTGAAAAAATACAAAACCACTTGATGTAGTGTCCAAAAATCTTAGTCTTATATTACATCTACAAAGTATATCCTATAGGACATTAGATAAATCACATAATTCTATTGTGTCTCAAATGATAGAGCTCCTAAGATGTCTACCATGATATAGCTCCTAGGATGTCCACCAAATCTATCTTTCTATCTATCTATGATCCTGTAATCATGGAGTACTAAAATTGATACTCTAGGAATTGCATTAGTGCATGGGAAGAATGATGAGATTAAGCAACATCTTTTTAAGATATGAATCCCTTAAAAACTCTAGTTGCCCAAGCTACTCATTTGACACTTATCAAACTTAAACCTAAAATATTTCTTTAAAGAAACTATCTTGAAAACAGCACAACCAAGTTAAAAATTCTGTTTCTCCATCTATCCTTTTGCCAATGACATGTAAAAATCTTCAGTGGTTTCATTTGTTGTTCTCCTTTTGGCATATTCTCCAAAACACACACAAGTACACATACATATCCACATACAAATACACATATACCCCAAAACAACACCAGATGAAGCATTGCTTTCATTCAACATTTCCTAGTATTCAGACTAGTTTGGATAGGAAATTATCTAGTAAATCCAAAGGCAAAAAAAATCATATTTAAAAAATAATTTGTTCCAATGCACAAGTAGTAGTGGATTTGAATGTACTTCACATATTTTTTAGTAGATAGTTGCCTTTTTATGTATGTCTTGGGAATGATTTTATCAATTCATCTTTCTCTTAGTATATGATCCTGAGTCTGTGAAGAAAAGGCCATATAAGTGAGGTACTGTCTTAATTTAGAAAGTTAAAAAATCCTATTTATCAGCAAATTTTGCTTTGCTCAGAGCATGTATTTTACCATCTAACTGAAAGAAATGTTATTTCATAATTAAACTGTTAAGTTCAGGAGGAAAAGTCAAGATGCCTGTGTGTGTATATGATATTTTTAAATTTTCATTTTTCGTAAAATTCTTCTAAACTCCATATGTCTAAAGCACTGATATTTCTTTTTGGGTTCATTCCAGCCAATGTAAACAATCAATTGGACATTCACTAGTGATTACTCTAGCTTCAAATAGGACATGAATTGTAGATAAAGATAAATTTTAAATGTCAGGGCTTAAACAGACATTGTTTAAATAGCATGGTACTATGCCTGAAATCTTTGTTTTAATTTGTAAATCTGTGCTTATGTGATGACTATTTTCTATTTCAGAAATCAAAATGCAGGGATCATTATACAAAGAGAATAAAAGCAATATTATATCAAATTCAAAATTCCACATAACAAAACCCATGTTCTTCTTGCTTTTCTGCTTATAACAAATATTTATTCTATCAACATCCCAAAGAAGCCCTGTAAAAATCAGGCCTGCCTGCAGGTCCTGTTACAGCTATGCTAAAGAAGTCATTGTTAACACAAAGCAGGCCATTTATCTTCCCAGTATCTAGAAAATTAAGTGCTTTGTGCTAATAAAAAATGGATTGTAAATTTCTACCATATTTCATGGTATTTAACATGATTTTAAATATTATTTCATTAAGTTCACAATAACCTTGTGAGAGAGATAGAGAAGACAGTTAATATTAACATTATTAATTTCATATTTTAAAGCAGATAGAACATTAGGCATGAAGGCAGGAAGAACTGTTTTCAAATCCTCCTTTTGAATTTCCCAGCCATTTGACCCTGACAAGCATTTATTTTTATGTCCTCCTCAGAAACATTCTCTAGATCTCACCTGCTAAGTCATAAATGGATTGCCATATACTCATACGTAGAGATCTATACAGACAAAATGATGAATTTTCTATCCATTAAAATATTTTCATTCTGAAGTGATACAAGGCAATTCCAATAGAGTTGTTTGTAATGGAAAGAGCCATCTGCATCCAGAGAGAGAAGTATTGGAGACTAAATATAGATCAAAGTATAGTATTTTTGCCATATTTGTTACTATTGTTTGTTTGCTTACTTTTTTTCCTCATTTTTTTTTTCCTTTTACCTTTTGATCTATTTTTTCTTGTGCAGTATGATGAATATGGAAATATGTTTAGAAGAATTGCACATGTTTAACCTATAGTAGATTACTTGTTGTCTAGGGGCAGGAGTGTGTAGAGAAAGGGGAAAAAAAAAAATAGAGCACAAGGTTTGGCAAAGGTGAATGTTGAAAGCTATCTTTGCATATATTTGGTAAAAGAAAAAGCTATTTAAATGGGAAAATATTTTCATTTCATACAAGAATTTTGAATCCATGGAACACTTTGACTTACCCAAAGTTTCATAGCCAATAAAAAGAAGCTTTGCTTTGAACCCACCTACTTCCTCTCAGTACAGATCTCTTCAGTGTTAACAATGGGTTAAGATTCTTTTTTAATTCCCAACCCCCATGAATTCCAATGGGAGATATCCCAGACCCCATCTTATCTGAGGTAACTTGGGTTGTCCCAGCTCTCATTCTAATGATCTGCTCAGGTTTCCCAACCCCAACCCAAGCACAAACAGCTTCTTCCTTATCTAAAAACCCATTGAATTCTTTTCAAATTCCAACCCTGGCAGAAGCCCAAGCCAGAGACCAACCTGGGACTCCACCCATGATCCCACTCAGATTGCCAAAAGCTCCCAATTATAAAAGGGGCAACACAGGAGTCCACTCTGCAGAAGTCCCAAACATGGCATCCTTACACCGGCCATGTCAAGGGTTTCTGCCCACTGGTGCCAGCCCTGGCCCTGGTGTCTTTCTACCTTTCAACCTTACTTCCAAACCCTACAATAAACCTCTTTTCTCAATCTAGGTTTTTGGATCTGTAAATTCCTTTACAGAGGACTCTTGCACAGCTACTAGACCTCATTTAACTCTGTATCCCTGTGCCGCATCCAAAGGGGTTGCAGGGGAGCTCTCTTTGACTCCCTGTACCCCGAATCTGCCACTAGACCTCAATTAATCCTAATTTCATTTAGATACTCCTTATCTAATCCTCATCATTACCACAATTGCCCTGGGATGGAATGACAGAATGCTAGACTGGAATCATAAAACTTGAGTTCAAATTTTACCTCAGAAACTTAATACTGTAACTCTACACAAGTCCCTTAAGATCCAGTGAAATTCAGGTTCCTTATATGTTTAAATGGCCACAGAAATAACACTTATCTCACTGGGTTGTTATAAAGATGAAATAAAATAAAAAATGTAGTAAATTTTAAAATGCTATGGAAATCTTGGCTAATGTTATTTTTTTTTAATCAAGTGACAGAAATTATTAAATAGGGGAATAAAATAAGAGGAAGAAAAAGAAGTCCTATTCTCATACAGTTCACATTCTATAGGGAAAGATAATAGTAAATAACTAGGAATCTCTCCTACATCGAAAAAATGGGAGGTTGTCTCAGAGGGAAAAATACTAGCAGCTTGAAGGACCCAGAAGGGTCTTTTGAAGGTGAATATATTTGTGTTGATATTTGAAAGAAACCAGGAAAATTAAAATGGGTAAAAGGAGTATTCCAGACCTAGAAAAGTCAGTGTAAAGGCATGGCGGTGGGAAACAGAATGTCAGTGTGAGCATTAGTAAGCTGAGCAGTAAAACCTGGTTGTAAAACAAGGAGGTGAGGAAAATGTGAGAAGGTTGGAAAGGGAGAAAGGGATGCTTTAGGTGACTCACTGTGTCATTTGAGGGTAGAAAAGACTGGAGTCTTGCAGAAAGCAAGAAAAGTGGGAAAATAACTGAATAACCCAAATGAAAATGGCTGAGAGTCTGCACAAGAGTGGTTGCTGTGTAGATAGATGGAAAGGAATAGAAATGTAAAATGTTATATGAAGGTCGAAATGGCCTGATTTGCCAACAGATGCTATATGTGGGCTAAATGAAAGGGAAGAGTAAAGGATGACACCGAAATTGCAAAGCTGTGTGGTTGACACATTGATGGTGCTCCAGACAATAATAGGGATTTGGGGGGAAATCATTTATTAATCACCTACCATATGAAAAACAATCCTTTCTCCATTCTCAGTAGATGGATGGATTAAATGTAGATTCTTGGATGGACCTATGCTGATAGCTATGGGAACATAGCTGATAACACTCTGTTACAGAGATGACAAAGAAACTAAAAAGCCCGGAACTATCCATCTTCAGGAAGCATGTTCAGAATATGTTCATAGATTTACCACTTTCATCAAATGGAAATATTGAATTGTGGAGCTTTTTGCAATGAGTGCATTTCAAGAAAAGGCACAAATCAGTACAAGCATGCTACTATGGACGCTACCTTGAACAATTTGGAGTTAATCTGCCACTATCACGTTTTTCATAATCCTCATGAAACCCATTGCTTTCAGTGATTAATAGATATAATAATCAATATACATGCTGTTATTGAAATATTCAATACACTAAAATATAATTAGGGGTCACAGATGCAAGGAGAGAGTAGATGAGCCCTGAAGAAAATATCCCCTATATAGCCTGTTTATAACATTTTATTGTTTACTCTTCCTCTCTGATATAATAGAAAGAGAAGTCAGGGAGGATAAAAGCCTGGTTTACTTCTCATAAAACTTGATATATGGATGCATTTATCACTAATATTCTGAGATTGGATGAGATACTATTCGGCTCAAAGGTTTAGTGACTGCAAAAATGTCAACATGGCTTTGGAGTTGCAAGACAGATTTTCTCTTAATTCTGATCTATTATATTGTGAGAATGTACTGATGGAGGAAGTCAGGCTGGCTAATTAAAACTTTATTCTGCACCCAACTTAAAAAGTGGAATCACTGTTCAGACTTTTATGTTATTTTTCTGACAGTGTGCAGATAACTTCAGAGACTAGCTTGAACTGTCAAAATAATTTATATATATATTAAATGCCAATGCAACTCAGGAGGAAGATAAAATTTTGCTTTCAATATGACATTTATATGCCAGCTCTTGATTTAGATATGCAGAGGTAGCAAGACATGTTCGCCGAAAGTAGCTATACAGCATATTTCTAAACATGATGTCCCATTTATGTTCAAAATGATGTGGACTGAATCAATTAGGAGAAACAAGTGAGTTCCAAGAAGTCCTTTAAAAAAGCTGCGGAGTTGCTTAGTAACCTGATGCTATACTTCATTTCCCAATAGAGCTATAAAGCTGTCAGGCTTGGTAATGGAGGAGCTCCTGAAATGAATTGAATTTCATGTGTTCTGTCAAGAAGCTGACCATATTAAATATGTTAGATCCTACTGTCAGAAACTGTGCATCCATGCTTAGTGATCTGGGGAACAGGACAGAGATCAGGGGAGGTGAATTTAGTTGTGTTTTGACAGAATTTTTTTTTTTTTAAGTATTCTTTAGGTACATTATGTTGTCACATAGTAGAGAGCACTGTATCCAGTCTTACTGCGAGGGAAACATTAATTCAAGTATTTTGCCATGCAATATTACTTGACACTCACTTTGTTCCTTGATGAAAGTAGTTTATTGCAATCTACTATATGGATACTTTATATTTCAGTGTTTCCAGGCTAAAGCCAATAGTGGAATTGACTTACGGTTAAGTAGTCCTGACAAGCTATCCATCTAGTTTCATATTTATAAGAAAGGATTGTTGTTTAGGTTTCTTTCCTACCCTTTCAGTCACTGGCATGTGATGTGGATATATGAGTATCTGCTATAGCCCTGCTTTAAACACCAAAGGAGACTTTTAAAAAAGATGCATTATGTATCTACAGATTGTAGATAATAATAAGAGTTCCTATTTGGAACCTAACCTCATAGAAGTAAATATATATATATATACACATATATATGAATATATATTCTAAATAAAATTTATTTACCAAGTAAAATACTTCCTATATATTTTCTAAGTGAAGTCTAATTAAAAATCTGAAATACATGCATAGTGATGACAAAACCACAATTAGTCTGAGATGATATAGCAGTATTTTGGTAAAATGGAAAGGTCACCAGATTGAGATGAAGAATCAGGAAATACTGCTTCTAGCCTGAGTTTAAAATGAAAATACTTTTTGACAATGGGAATGATACCTCAGTTTCCTATCTCATAAAATATATTGAGCCTTAAGATCTCTAAGTTCTCTTATGTATCCAAAAGTCTGTGAATGTTATTTTCCATCTTTATCCAAAACTGTATTTACCTGCAAACCAATTTCTTTTACAATGGACCCCGTTTCTTTCTAGGCCTTATTTAATTTGTGGGTTTGAATTATTATTAACAGCATATGAGAATATTGTATATTGTATTCAGTACCATTATCCCAAATGTTACATTATATGGGATACCTTGTGTGTTATTTCCTATCTTATTTCCATGAATATCATTATATTCAGTCAATCGAGAAAAACTTCATTATAATAAATAATACTTATTTTCTTGGGAGCAAAATTGCTTATTTCATTTTTATATGCATAATTATTTATAGGTAATGACTTTTTATACAATTTAATTCAAAAAATTCAGTGGAAAATTCTAGAAGTGTATAGTATTTTAAATAATACAGATGTCATGTAATTAACAAAAATGCTGTTTATTTCTTATACAAATTCAAATTTGTCTTGGCATTTACAAATTTTATTCATTAATTAGAAATAAAGCTAAATATAATCTTGGCCTGGCCTCATGAAAGGAATCATAAGAATTTTTTTTTGTCTAAAATTAATCATATGCTGTTTCCTTAGAAAGATTGAGAATTAAATGATTCTAGAGAAGCATAAATGGAATAGTATTGACATAAGCACTTCATATAGATATAATAAAAATGCCCTTTGTTTCTAAATTTAAAAAAAAACTGAAAAAAAGAAGTATACATAGCATGTGTTGATTTATGTTCAGTCTCCTTAGTTCTTTTTCTAGATGCAGATGGTATTTTCTATCCAAAGTCTATTGAGAATAATTCAGATCACTGAACCACTATGAAAAACCAAGTCTTCCACAGCTGATCATTACACATTCTTGTTGTTAATGTGTACAGTGTATTCCTGGTTTTGCTTGTTTTGCTCAGCATCAGTTCATGTAAATCTTCCAGGCCTTTCTAAAATCAGCTTGTTCATCATTTTTTTTTTTAGAAAACAATATTATTCCATTATCTTCACACACCACAATTTATTCAACCATTCCTCAAATGATTGACATCCACTCATTTTTCAATTTTTTGCTACCACACACACACACACACACACACACACACACACACAAATATATATATATATATATATATATATATATATATATATATATATATATATATATATATATACATGCTACATTTTTGCACATGTGGGTCTTTTTTCCTCTTTCATGATCTCTTTTGGATAAAGACCCAGTAGAAACACTGCTGGATCAAAGGATTTGCACACTTTTATAGCCCTGTAGCTACAGTTTCAAATTGTTCTCTGGAATGGATGGATCATTTCACAACTCCACCAACAATGAATTAGCATCCCGATTTTCCTACATCCTCTGCAAGATTTATCATTATTTTTTACTGTTATCTTAGCCAATTTTAGAGGTGTGAAGTGGTAGTTCAGAGTTACTTTAATTTGAATTTATCTAATCAATAATAATTCAGAACATTTTTTTCATATGACTAGAAATGCTTTAATTTCTTCATGTGAAAATTGTCTGTTCATATCATTTGTACTGTTTAGTTTTCACAGGTTTACAACAATGAATTAAGCATATTGACTTTGTAGATCTTCATTTTGGTAGGTAGTCTAATACTTCTCTCCCATAATATTCTTTGGAATTTGATTTAAAACTTTAGCAAAGGTAATTTGAGCAATGTCATGATTCAAAAAGGCATTAAAATCTTCATGGAATAAAGTGATTTAAACTGGATGTTACATGTTTTGTAAGCACTCAAACCTATTTAAACAACTTTTAGTTTCTTTAATTCCAAGTATCCTGAATATTTGTGCATTTTATCACCACTGTAGTGTTACCTTGTACCTCCAGATCTTCAATTCTTTTCATCATTTTAGTCCCAAAGTGGATAGGATTTAACGATAATTCTTTACTCTATTAAAATGATGTAATTTTTACTTTGAATTCCTCATTAATGAGCTACTGTTAATGCAGACTCAATTACTTGGAACAGGTTTCCCTATACTTTGGAGAGAAGGGACATAGCTTATCCATAGCCTTGATTAGTCCTATGTTTATTTTCATCCAGAGATCATAGCATCATATATGCAAATTACTTTGGGGTATATACAATCTACCTCTCATTTTTTTCCATTTTGTTTCTTCATAATCATTTTTCCCTTTTTCCCCATACACATTTTGAAATAAAAATGTATTTTCTAACAAAAATGTTTAAATGTACAAAATATAGTCTCACATTGTTTATATCTAAAAATGAACATCTTATTCTGCTTCTTAAATATATCATCTCTATGTCAAGAAGTGAATAATATGATTAATATAGAGGTCTTGCATTGATCATTCTCAAATATTTAAATTTTTTTTTAACGATATTGAAATGATTGAAAAAATCATTCAACTGGTTTTGCTTACTTCATATTAAGTCTTCTGGGGTTTTTAAAAGTCCACTTCATTCATCATTTCTTACAACAAAATATATTTTTATTATATTCATATATAGTACAGCTAAGTAAAGCAGTGGATGGATTGCTGGGCTTATAATCAGGAAGATGAATTTGAATCTGGAAGCAGAAACTATTAAGTTCAAATTAGCTTACTGAAGGGCTCAGGATCAGCCAGAGTCAGGATAAGTAAAAATCCTTGATCTTTAGGGGGAGAAGCAGGCCAAAGATCTTTTCTCCATTCTGGAGTGCAGTCTCCACCTTTTTCCCCCTCATGCTGCCACTAAGTAAAGACTGGCTTATCTCACTGCACCCTCTAATCCTTGCCTTCTATTATGTGTATACACCAAACACTGAGTTAGCACTGATGCTTCAGAAGGGCCATTTTTCCAAACATATGCTAATAGAGTTGCTGTCTAATAGGTAATTAGCTCAGTTGTCTGATTCAAGCACACCCTTTAAGAGTTTCAACCCTTTACAAGAAACTTCCTTGCTTGTGACCCTGAGCAAGTCACTTACTCCTTTTTGTTTTAGTTTCTTCATCTATAAAATAGACTAGAGAAGGAAATAGCAAACCACTCCAGTATCTTTGCCAACAAAACCTTAATGAACTCATGAAAAGTCAGATATGATTGAAATAACTGAAAAACGACATATTAATATACCATAATGTTTATTTATTGCATAATTAGTGGGAACCTGCTATTATTTTATTTTTCAGTAAATTTCAAATTAATTTTCTCACTGGAAATATGTAGACATGCTGATAACTGATGTCAGTTTGTTTTATATCTTACAAATTTGACAAAGTTGTTAAATGTTTCAATCAGTTTTTAATTGATTTTCTATGACTCTCTAAGGACACCATCATATCATCTATTGTTTTCTTTATATTAAATCAAGTTAACAGATTAGAGTGAATATCATATTTCTTCATATAAAGCAGTCAGGCTTAAAAGGAGCTGATTTAAAATCAATTAAGTTAGAATTTCAAATTCAAAATCTGTTAAAGTAAAGAAAAAAAGTTGGGAAAGAGGAGAAAAAAAAATGATAGAATACAGGAAAAAAATTAAATAACCTGTCACTGTTTAAAAAAAAAAAAAAATCTTGGACCAAGACAAGACACTGTGGGATGTCTAAATTGCTAAGTTGTCCTGCAATGACCTTGTCAAAAGTCCCTATTTTTCATTGTAGTTATGTCAATTATGGAATTATTAGAAAACTGATTAATAAATCACGGGACTTATTAAGGTACCAGTTTCTTTTGTGGGGGAGTAGATTTTAGGACTTCTTGCAATTTAATGCACCCAAATCATGTTAGTTGAATCTTTTAATAATTAATAATATCACAGACGTATGCATATATGTTTATATACACATGTGCATGTATATACCTATGGGACAAGAAATATTCACACATGCATATAAATACACAAAGATATACAAATGTACACATAGATAACATTGGAAAACTGTAATGGAAGAGACCTGAGAGGTTCATGAACTTATGGATGAGAGAGAAATGTGTGAGTTTAATACTATTCCCTGTGTGGGAGAGATAGCCAATTACTAGGTAACAAAGATTGATGGGTAGGCTATAAATATAAGTCTATATGTGTTATCACAGGATTTTAATAGCCTCATAAAAATCAAATTGAGGAACTTCATTTCTAGTATGAAAAGTCTAGGTGAATAAATTTAAATAAAATGGAGAACCAGCATATTTACTGGGAGCATTAAGTACCTTAAATTCATTCCATATATATTTTATTTTTCTCCAAATTGATGAAAATAGTTTGAATTATTTTTTTCCTAAGACTAATCAGGGAGATTTTAAAAATTATCCATCTTATATTGTTTAAAAAAAAAAAAAAAACACACATGTTCCCTTAAATGAAATCTTAATTTATTTCTTATACCAGGTATCTGATTATAAGAGCACTAAAAAGAAAATCAATTGAATAAATAAATCTTTTTTTTTTTTTTAATTTTTGGTGAAATACTTCTTAAATAACAACCCAGATTTTTAGAGAAAAAGAATAGAGAGGGAAAATTTTTTATCCCAAATTCCATTATTTCCTGCATAATCATTAACTTATTAATCCTCATAGAATCTTTACCAGATGAACAACCATTGTTACTCCCATTTTCTTTGTAAGTGGAGGATTTTAGAAAAGTTAAAAGGGCTGCAGATGTCATGCTGAGTAATAACTGCAGTGAATCTGAGAGAAGCCAGAAAGTCTCAATAGCTTAAATTTGATAGAAATTCCCTACTGTGTAAATGTGCCCAGATATGATAGTAAATCATTTAGGTAAAAACTATGACTGGCATTAGGAAAAAAATCATAGCCTATCTGAAAAATATTTCAGTTCAAAGGACTCTTTTCTTGTAGGCAAAGGTTAAAGTTCAGTGATAATAGACTTTGAATATCAAGCCCTACTTTTGTCCTGGAAACACACATGCCCATACACACACACACACACACACACACACACACACACACACATGCACACACATATACACATACATGCACACACACACATACTTTTCTGAAATGGAAGTGTCATAGTCATGATTTTGATAACGATAAATAAAGTTATTTTAACAAAAAAATAAAAGGGTCTATATTGCATACAATTCTGTCTTAAAGACTAGAAGAGATTAATAATAATGATAATAAATACAGCAGTTACCAGATGTCAATGAGGAAAATATAAAATTATTTTAATAATTTGAAAATATCACTCATCTCATAAGTAAAAGTACAAACTTTGCTGATGAAAAGTCTAATCCTTTCTTGCCTTTGTATTTGGCTCTCTCCTCATCTATGTTTTTCAAAAACTCACTGGAGGAGAGAGGTGGAGCCAAGATAGCTGAAAAATGTCATGGGATGATCTGAGCTGTCCCCCAAGCCTTACTGAACAACTTTAATTCATTCATCAAAATAAATTATGGAGCAATAGAACCCGCAAAAGAACAAAATGAATTTTCCAGCCCAAGGAAACTTAGAAGTTCAACAAGAAAGATCTGTTGAACCTGGATGAGGGTGGAACAGAGAGCAGGCCCAGTAAAACAAAAACAATCCCTGGAGGCACCTGAATCAATGTTGGTAGGGGTTGTTTGCAGTCCTCTTAGCTCATACTCTGTAAGGGTATCAAACAACTCATGAGAAACAAATTACAGAGTAATCCTCTGCTGCTACTGAGGAAAAAGTGTTATTTGTCATACCTGAATCTGAGTCACAATCACAAGTCTTAATCTCAAAGTGAGAAGGGGCACTAGCAAACCAGAACTTGCAATTCAGGGGAATAGGGATCCTGTGTACAATTCCAGCATAAAAAATAATACTTCTGGTTACTCACAAACTAGAACACCAGCCTGAAGAATAATAAACAAATCTTTCCCTAGATCCTACTATCCAGAATTATATGCACATTTTAGAACTCCTGGGTCAAGGAGAAAATGTTGCAAACAGCCAAACAGAAACAATTCAAAAATCATTGGGCTAGATGTGAAAAATACAAGTTTAAAAAATTCTATGTTTAAGAATAGGAGATATTGTAATACAATATTCTAGAGATAAAAGGAATAGAATTACAACCAATTATCATTTACCCAGTAAAATAATGTAATCCATCAAAGGACAAATGGTTATTCAATGAAATAGAGGACTGAAGTTTTCCTTATGAAAATATCAAATCTAACTGGAAAATCTGAGTTTCAATTGCAAACTTCAAGAAAAGGATAATAAGGTAAATAGAAAAGAGAAATTATAAGGAATTCAATAAAGTTCAACTGTTTACTTGCTACATGGGAAAATGATACTTGTCACTCTTATGGACTTTTTTATTCTTAGGACAGTTCAACAGAGTACACATACAAAGAGGGCATTGGACTGGAACTGGATGATGCAATAATCTAAAAAATAAAACTAAGGGGTAAGAAAGAGCATTGAAATGGTAGAAAGGGAATTGAGAGGTAAAATGGAGCAAATGATGTGACATAAAAGAGGCATGAAAGAGCTTTTACATTCAGTGGAGGAGATATGGGACATAAGAATCAAAATGGGCTTAAAGAAAGAATGATATACATATTTCATTGAGTGTAGAAATCTAAATTAACCTATATCTGTAAAGAGGACATGGAAGCTATGTTAGTAGAAGTAAGTGTGGATTAGGAAAGAGGTAAAAGTCAGACAACAACACTTTTCAATGGGTGTTTTACCTTCTGGTTCTAGGAGATCAGGGCAGTTTTCCTTAATGATGTCCTGAAAGATGATTTCTAGGCTTTTTTTTATTTTTTTATTTTTTTCATTATGGCTTTCAGGAAGTCTATCAATGGTTAGATTATATCTCCTAGATCTATTTTCCAGGTCAGATGTTTTTCTTAGGAGGTATTTTATATTTTCTCCTACTTTTAATTTTTTTCTTTTTTGGCTGATTCTTGAAGTCTTATTGACTCATTCACTTCCATTTGTTCAATTCTAATTTTTAGTGTATTATTTTCCTCACACCATTTTTAGCTCCTTTTGTACTTGGCCAAATGAATTGTTTTGTTCATTGCATTTTTTTTCCATTTCACAAATTATGTTTTTCTATGAATTAGTGATTTTTTCATATCTATTTTTTAAGGAATTATATGCTTTTTCCATCTAATCAAATCTATTTTAGAGGAAGTTACATGCTTTTTCCATTTAATCAAATCTATTTTATATGAATTTATATGCTTTTCCCATTTCATCAACTCTATTTTTAAAAGAGTTCAAATGTTTTGTTTTTCCTTTTTCATAACCTTGTGCCAAGAGCTTGCAAAGATCCTTTCCCCATTTTTCTTCTAATTCTCTTTTAAGATGCTTTTTGAAATCCTCCAAGAAAGCCTTATGAAATGGGTACCAGCTCATATCTCTCTTTGGAGTTTCATCTGGAATTGATTTGCCTTTAAGAACCTCAACATTTGAGGTCTGTTTTCTCTCTACATAAAAGTTGTCTATGATCAGAGTTCTTTTTGCTTTTTTTGCTTATTTTTTTCAAGGGCTGAGATCTGCTTTTAAGGGAAAGGGTCAACAGTTGCTTTAATTTGCCTTGGGACTGGTGTTTCTCATTGACTGCCAGTGTTGGCTAATTGTGGCCAGGTCCTGAGTTTTCCCAGGACTCTGAGGCTTACAATTTGCCTTTTATATTTGTTCTTGGGTGTTTTTACAGCAAATCTGCTAATCCATGTGCTTGCAACCAGGAGAGTAGCTTAAGAGTCTCTCCGTATATTTCCTGGCTCTGCCTTTCTGTCCCAACTCCTTAACCCTGGCTCCCTATGCTGTGAACAGGGCTTTGCAGCCTGTCCTCTCCTTGATTGAAATAGACCTGTTCTTAAATTCTTCCAAAGTATCTTCTTCCTGAAATTTGCTATACTCCAAATATTTGTGGGTTCTGTCACTCCAAAATCAGTTCAGATGTTTAATCTGTTGCTGGTTGGATAGAAAGTCAGAGGAGGTAACTGAAAGCCATGTCTCCTCTTCACCAAATTGGTTCTACCCTGTAAAGTGCGTACAAAAACACTTTTGAAAATAGACAAGAGAGAGAGAGAGAGAGAGAGAGAGAGAGAGAGAGAGAGAGAGAGAGAGAGAGAGAGAGAGGAAGAGGAGAATAAGATAAATAGGGTCAAAAGGATGAAAAAAGATACATATTTATCATAAATTGTGAAAATAATTAGAGCCAGTTTTTTCTAATTAAGGTCTCATTTCTCAAATAGGAGAGAATTAAATGAAATTTAGAGAAATGAGTCAAAGAAGAAGGAAAATGCAGTTTTCAGATGAAGCAATTAAAGCTATCTCTAGTCATATGAAAAAAATACTATGAATCACAATTGATTAGAGAAATAAAAATGAAAATAACACTGAAGTACCAATTCACATCAAATTTATTAATATTATTGAAAAGGAAAATGATTAGTATTGGATAGTATGGAGAAAATTGAGATTAACAATGCCTGTTGGTGAATCGCTTTCCTGAATCAAGCATTCATAGACAAAATTGGAACTATGCCCAAATGACTACACAATCAATCAGGCTCCTTGATTAATAATACCATTAGGCCTGTGTACTAAAGCTATTTTTAGAAGAAAAGGGACAAACATATACAAAAATATTTATAGCAGCTATTTTAGTGGTATAAAAAATTGGAAATCTAGAGAACATCTATTAGTTGGAAATTAGCTATTCAAGTTGTTGTATATGATTGTGGTGGAATACTACTGTGCCATATGAAATAACGAGCATTATGCTTTCAGAAAAACCTTAAAAGAATTACATGATTTGATGCATAGTGAAATATAGTGGAACCAGGAGAATATTGAATACAGTAATAGCAATATCATATGATCAATTGCTAATTACTTAGCTGTTTTCAGCAATACCTGAGATATTAATCTATACCTAATTTCTGGCAAACTGGGAACAGTTTTTTGTATTCATTTTTTTATATTCATTTTGTATTCATTCCTAATAATCATGATATTTTGCTCTTTCAGATTGATTTCATTATTTTTTCTTGGCCTGTAAAAATACTTTACTCATTTGCTTGAATTTGTCATCAACTAAATAAATTAATTTTGGTGGAATTGTCATATTTATTATATTGGCTCAATCTACCCCATGAACAATTGATACCTCCAGTTTAGATGTCTTCATTTATGTGGAAAATATTAGATGATCGTATTTATATATTCCCTGGATTTGTCTTGCCAGATAGCCCCCAAAATATTTTATAATGTCTGTAGGCATTTTAAATGAAATTTTTCTATCTCTTGCTGCTGGGTTATGTGTTTAGTATATAATAATGTTGATGATTTAGTTGTTCTTACTTTATATCCCTGTAGCTTTGCTAAAATTGTTAATTAGTCCAACTAGTTTTTTTTTTTAGTTGATTCTCTAACATACTCTAATAAGCCATCACATAAACTTAAAAGAGTAATAGTTTTATTTCTTCATTCCTAATTACATTACTTTATATTTTTTTCTGGTTCTATTGCTATACCTCACAATTCTGGTACAATTCTGATAGTGAAGATAATAAACATGCTTGTTTTATCCCTGAGCTTGCTGGGAAAGCTTCAAATTTGCCACATTACTGATAATGCTTGCTTTTGGTTTAGGTATATACTGCTTATTTTAAGAAAAGAATATGTTTATTCTTATGATTTATGGTGTTTTAAAATAGAAATGAGTTTTGTAATCTATCAAATGTTTTGCTGCATTTTTTCATGTATTTTTTTGTCATTGTCATTAATGCAATCAATTATGCCGATAGGTTTCCTAATATTGAACTATCAGATATCAATATGACCAGGTCATAATGTATAATCTTTGTGAATACATTGCTATATTCTTTTTGGAAGTATTTTATTTACTTTTATCAATATGCATTGAAAAAATAAGTCATACTTCATTATTTTTGCTCTCTTTGTTTAAATATTGAAAACATACTTATGCTATGAAAAAATGATTTTGGTAGGAATCATTCTTTACTTAATTTTTTCAAAGACTTTATATATTATTAGAACTAATGATTCCTTAAATATTTGATCACATTATTTTGTAAATCCATCTGGACCTGGAGTTTTGTTCTTACAGAATTCTTTGATCAATATACTTTTGAAAGATAGGATCATCAAATTATTCTATTTCTTCTGTTAACCTGAAGAGTTTATATTTTCACTTATATTTGTGCATTCCACTTATTTTATTGGCATACAATTGGGTAAAATAATGCCTAATAATTGTTTTAATTTCAATTTATTTGGTGGTGCATTTACCTTTTTCATTTTTTTATTTTAGTAAGCTAGTTTTTGCCTTTCTTTTTTAAATCAAATTGATTATGGTTTACAAATTCTATCTTTTTTTCATAAAATTAGTTGGTTTTTTTATTATTTTTTTCAAAACATACAATTTTATCTATCTCCTTTGATTTTTCAACCTTTCCATTTTGATATTAATTTGTTTTTGTTTTTGTTTTTTACTTATTATTTTTCTGTTTTGTTTTAATTGTATGGCTATTTCATAGATTTGCATTTTCTTTCTTCTATTAATGTATGCATTTAGCAATATATATTTTTTTGTAAAATTATTCCACTCACCCCTGTTACATAAAATATATGCAACAAGAAATCCAACAGTCATAAAAGACAAATAGCTCTAGTTGTGAGAGGATCAATGCAGGAAATACCACATTGAAACAAAAGCCTTGAATGAACCAATGCTGGCAAATGAATGCCACCTTCTGAAGTTGACTCCGGATATAAATTTTTCTTGAGTAGCCATAGTGATGGGGAGAGCTTGAAGCCTGTTTAGTTACCCAATCAGAATTAATCTAGCCAACAAGCTTGTATGTCTTACAAAACTAGTAAACAATAGGATCATGATAATGTATTGTCACTTGTCTAAAAGCACCATCCCACAATTATGAATATATATGCTCCCATTAAAATGAATCCTGATGAAAAGAAAAATGATGAAGAAAACTTCATAGACCTTCATCATCAATGTGCCAAAAAAAGGACAAGTTTATTATTCTGGATGACTAACGTCAGAGTAGACACAGACTTCTAGAGGAAATTTTGAGGAGGAATGGAGTAGGAAACAATAATAACAACAATCATTTACTACTGAAGTTTTGTGCATCTCATGACCTTCTTATCATTAACACTATGTTCTTTTTACCAAAATGTAATTGTTTATTCTTGGAGAAGCATTCTAATCTGTTGATTGTCTTCTGATAGAAATCTTGCATATGGAACACAATGTTTATTAAAGGTGAAAGTTTATCTTGAAGTGGCTAAGTCTGTGATTGGTCCATCACTCTGTGCTATACATAATGCTTTTTGAAAGTCCTATGGGAGTGAATACACGATTTGTTGCTAATTTGCAAAGAAAACTGACCTAACAAACACTTGGCAAAAGTGGAAAGAAAAGTAGTGAATAGTTTTTAGAGATTTGGTGTATACCATCAAATTTATCCATCTTGGCTAATATGTTTCCACACATCAAGATTGATTTGAAAAAAGGATAAGAAATTTTAGAAGTTGCTAAATAGAAAACAAGAACTCTACAGGTTTTACCACCATGATCAATTTTTTAAAAGGTTTTAAAAAGTAGTGTTTACTTAGATCAAAATTAAAGTACAAGTGAAATTTAGCAAAAGGCAGGATTTTTGATTCACTAAGAAAGGAGATGAAATTTAGGCATATGTTGATATTAACAATCCATAATGCTTTCATAATGCACTGAAGGCTATATATGGGCCAGAGAACTATGGCTCAATTCAACTACTCAGTGCTAATGGAGTCCCATTGATTAATGGTAAAGGCATGATCCTGGAGAGATGGGATGAATACTTCCATAATGTTCTCAACAGATTTTCATTAATCAATGATAAAACCATTGAATGTATACCTCAGGTAGAAATTATTTTGACTAAGATTTTGCTACTGTCAGTAATTATGATTTGTATAGAATCATAGCTTTTATCCCTCCTCCCCCCCCCAAGAAGTTCATGAGCATTGTACATCAATGTCAAGACAGCTTGCTTGAACTGGTTCTGTAAAATGGACGATGCTTTTGCATTTTCCCAGTATAAAGTAAAACAACCACCATAAGAACACTAACAACAACAATAATAAAAATAAAAGAGGGCTGTGTGCTTGCTCTCATGCTTTTTAGTCTGATATTTTTAGCAATGATATTGGACAAAAATGGCATCAAGTTCAGCTTCCACATTCACAGTAAATTAAATAACCTGAAAAATAAGCCAAGATTAAAGTGAAGAGAGAGTGGTATGTGGTTTTTTTGTTCATATCTGAATATATATATATATATATATATATATATATGTATGTATATATATGTATATATACATATATATATACATATATATGTATATATATATACATACACACACATACACACACAACAACAACAACAACAACAACAACAACCCAGCCTCTCAGACTAAGATGCAACAAATGATGAATTTATTTTCTCCTGCTTGTGTTAAATTTGGCCTACTAAGCAACACCAAGAAAACAGAGATTCTCTACCAGCAAGCATAATATATGTACAATATATGGAATGATTAGTTACAACAAATGGAGAAATTGTTAAAATGCTGTGGATAAGTTGTTAACATTGGCAGTATATTTTCCAGGAATACACACATAGGTGATGAGGTTGACACACATGTTGCCAGATCTATCTAGCTCAATATTTGGGATGCTCTGAAAGAAAGTCTAGGAGAGAAGAAATATTAGGCTGTCTACCAAACTAAAGGTCTTGTTGTTGTGCTGACCTCATTGTGGTATACTATGAAATCTGGACAGTATGTCATGCCAGGAAACTGAATTACTTCTATTTGAATTGTCTTAAGAAAACTTGTGATTATTAGCTGGTGAGATAAACTACTGGACACAGGTACTTTCTCAAGGTACTGCTATGCATCCAAACTCCCTTGCAGAGAGGACAACTCTCTTGTACTGATCAAGTTGTATGAATGTAAAAAGTACATTTTCAAAACAAACAAATAAACGAACATATAAATGATAAATAAAGATAATTAAATAAACAAGCTATTTTATGGAGAACTAATCTAAGGTGAATGCTCACATGCAGGTCAGAAGAAGCAATACCAGGATACTCTCAAGGTCTCTCTGAAAAAATTTGGAATCTATCATGACACATGGGTGGCAATGGCATTAGACCATCTAGCATGGTTTGCCTTTTTCAAGAAAATCCTGTGCTCCATGAGCAAAGAAGAATTGTAATAACTTTAAGAAAAGTGAGTTATGCAAATATTGATATATCTCTCCTCTCAATGTTCATATGAATTATCTGTGCTCCACTTGAGGTAGAGGCTTCTGAGCTTATATTAGTCTGATCAGATTCAGTCAGATGCATGCTTTGACCCCACCATAGTGATATAATTTTGGTTCTCTTCAATAATGAAATTCTTCTACATATTACTACTACATACTACAATTGCAATATATTACATATAATGCATATATGTAGGTGTTATATACATACACATATGCGTATATATGCTTAGAAGAAATTAACTTATTACAATGTCCATATATTGATGTAAGATATATTTCATGATACTATGCATAATATCTAATCTCTTTTTTAATTTGACATCACTTAAAATATCTAAAGGAAGCAATCTTTCCCCACAAATTCATTAGTTACACATTTCTTATTATTATAGTTGATTTTTACATCATGATTTCCAACTTCCTCCTCATATTTCTCATTTGAATCAATGCAAAATGTCATATATTCAAGTATAACTTAAAATATGACATCTTTAAAATAATTTCTGCTGTTCAAATTTCATAGGACATAATTTTATCAATAATTTCCAAGATTATCTTATTTTTATAAGTCAAAATTCTAAATTTGTCTAAAACACTCAACATAAACTACTTTGTTAACGTAACTTTCCTAATTCTTTATTTGTACAATTGAACTTACATATAAAATTTTCTATATATACCAAATTTTCTTTCATCTAGTTAGATTATGCTCATTCTTCTATCTTATAATGACTTTTTTTTAATCTTTATAGATTCACACCTGTTGAAAAATTTATGGGAATGATATATATGTCTTTTTTCAGTGAGTTTACAGTTACTGATCTGTAAAGGAAGAGAGCAAAGTGCTGTGATATATCCATGGAAAAGTTCCTTATTAGAAATATTGATCAATTAATCAACACTCTTTGTGTCTAGCTATATCAATGGAAGGAAATTGCATTTAACTGCAATAATATACTCTACGTTCTTATATACATGATATACATCAGTTCTTAAAAATGTAGAGACTTAACTAAATCTGCTAAAATATAAGTATGACATTGATATATATCTATATCTATATCTACATATAGATATATCTATCTATCTATCTATCTATCTATCCATATATATCATTCTCTTGTCCTTCCAGTCTAACCTAGTAACACTTTGAAAAATATAAATGACTTTAATTGGACTTATTCTTTGGTGAAAAATACAAATGAGTACAGTGGAACTTATTTTTGATGAAAAATATGAGTTTAGTGTAACATTATGAATACACATTGACTCAATAATCTGTAGCTACATTATGTGTTCACAAATCACTTAAATAACCTTTTGTAGAATTTAGCAATCAATAGTCTAGTATGTAATAATAATGTAAGGTTCTAGATCCTATATAATTTATCTATTTAGCAATAGGAACATTTTTGAATACCTCCTAATTTACTATGATCAGTTAAAGATGATTGCAGATATTTTAGTGATTACATCTACAAAATAATTGGACACTATTAAGTGACAGAAAAGATAGTGGCAAATGGGTGGACTGGAACTAAAGATAATGTCGCCTTAATTTTAATCCAGGTCTATTTATAGCCTCTTAGAATATAATATCTTTTTCTTATTAAATGCTTTTTAAATATTGTTTATGTTTTTTCAGAATGGAGTCAGGAATACTAAAAATAATTTACAAGAAACATTACATAAATATAACAACACACAAGAGAGCTTTCATGGGGAATTGTTGTGGTTATTTGGATGTGTCCAGTAAGAAATACAGTAAAAGAGAGAATTGAGCTTCTATTTTCTCTAGTGAAATTTAACTAAACTACTAGCACCAATGTCAAATACTTCTCACTTTAAAATATGATATAGGAATTGACACTACAAGGCAAAAGTGTGCATGATCACACATATTTACTTAACTCAGAGAACTTACATCCAATTGAGGAATGATATAAGATGCATGAATTAGTGCAAGATATGTGATGTTATAAAATACAAAGTGACTAGTCCATAACAGTCTCTTATTATAGAAAATCTGACAAAAAAGAACAGTCAAGGTCTGATGCAGGATAGATGTGTATATTTGCTTTACAAAACTGAAGAATATAATTTCCTTTGAGATTTCTATTTTTTATGCTGAGTTTTTTTTTCATTCCCTATTTTCTTTTTAACGAAATGACAAGTATTAAGTATAGAGGAATAGTTGTTCAATAAACACTTTTTTATATTAATGTATGTTGGAAGTAAAAACAAAAAGGTATAGAAGCTCCAAATGTTATTTACATTGTACTCCTAACAAAGCATATTACTAATCAATTTGTTTGAGTAGAAAGAACATAAATGTAATCATATTTAACGATCACTGTCATAGTTTATTGGGAAACAAATTCTTATATATACATATATATGCCTTTTGTTGGCCATCATAAATGCATGCGTGGCATTTTTTATTTGAGACTTAATAATATTTTGAGAGTTAAAAAATATTATTATATTAAATAGATAAAAAAGCCTTACACAAAATAGTTTACATTCATTTTATATCTTAAAAAGGGCTCACAATATCTTTTATGATTATAGCCCACTATGGTCATCAAAGAGAGAAATGCAAGCTCTTTTAGAGTAAACCTTCCCAGTATCAATGCATATTTCTTATCTCTGGTTCATATCCATATTTCATCTGTTTAATCATATTTTTACTTCTCTAAATACAAACATGAAAATAAGAGCATCTAGCTTGTTTACAGCCATATCTAAAAACACAGATGTATGTTTATTTTCTATTTTTACATATCCAATCAGGAGCTCTTCAAAGAGTGGGACCAGCCTGTTTATAGATGCATATATTACATTCTTTTTCATAGACCAGGAGGAAATGCTGCTGGTGGGGTAGAGAAAGGAAAGATTTTCCTAACCACCCACCCTTTTCCGGATACTGAGAAGGTTTGCCCTGAGTAGAACTACTACTCAGTCAGCCACAGATGGTGGAATTTTTTTTGTTTTGTTTTCTTATTGTATCTTGAAGTAATGAGAGAAAATGTTAAAGGAGTCCTCTACTGTAGTTTCTCACTGAGGAAGGAAAGATGATATGAGAGAGCAGAGAGACCTCTAGGAATGGGAACAATGATTTGTCAATCTTGGAATTCCATTTAGCTCAGAAGCTGGTAAGTAAGCAACACATCTAGGTCAAGAGAAGTAATTTTTAAGAAGAGACACAAAAGTTTTGCATGCTGAAAGCTTCCACCTACAAATCCTGGTTGCAGGGTGAGACCAACTATAATCCTGGAGAAGGTACAAACTGCAGATTGACTCCTTCCTATAGAAGATTTAGTTTAGAGGCATTTGAGAGCTAAACTGCTGCAAGAGAATTAGGAGTGAAATTATTGAATTTTTGGAGAATGTGCCGATGCTGCCTCATTGCCTTCCTGTTTTCGTTATGTTCTACAATTTCCAGGTCATTCCACGATGTAATTTGTTGTCATTATGAAAGACTGAATACTTAACTAAAATCAATTTCATATATTATGAATTTTTTAACTGAGAGGATATAGCCAACTAGGAATGAAGAAAATATATATCACTTATCAAAAATATTTATAATTTCAGTGGCTCTTTGAAAGAATTCTGTGCTGAAAGAGTTCAAAAGTGCTTTTAAAACTTCATACCCTCAGTTGGTCTTAGTCTGCCTGTGTAGTCTATTTTTGGAATACTGAAAGCAATAACTTTATTTTTTGTAAATCTGTGCATTACAATAACCAATTGAAAATGAATACACTCACACACCATTCATAATTTGCAGGGTATAATTCACTGTGAGACCTGGAACTACAACTGGGGACCAGCTTTCATGAGCCAGAGGGAAAACTTGGGTTCTTAAAGAGAATTCTATTCACTTCTGAAATACAGTCAAGAAGCCATATTTAATGAAAATTCTGGGAGTTTCAATACCAGGAGGGACCATGTAGTGCCATGGTAATTTGTAACCATCATGTAAAGGTGTTGGATTGGAGCATGATTCCCAGGGAACAGTGAGAAGGTGGAAAATATGACCTAGAGACCAAATAGAGCCCACAGTTCTCAGGACTCCTGTTTTTACATAAGAAAATAAGAAAAGGACAGAATAATATTAGCGTTCCTGGTACCAGTAATCAATGACATTTACGGATGTAGCCATGAACATTCACCAGTAGGAGTGGGACAGCTGAAGCCTGCTCAGAGGGACGTGCACAAGGATGATGCTGGAGGACTATATAAATCTCATCTCTTTGGGATTTCCCATATCTAAACTTGATGTGATCTTTCAAATTGAACAAGGCAAAGAATTATGGTTTCTTGATCTTCTATGAGCTAAAAAAATAATTGCCAAACAATCACTCTTTGGAAATCAAAACAGAAAATTTCAGGAGTAGAATCAATAAGAAAAAGAATGGTTCCAGTAGATTCTAAATGTAGAGGAGTTTGTGTCCCTGGTAGCACAGTGAATGGGAAGACTGAAATCGGAAGGGAAGATATGAGGGCATCAAATTACAATGAGAGAAATTCTGGGCAACTGTTATTTATAGCACATTTTCTATAACATTGGAATATAAGAGATTAAAGAGACAAGAGAATTAATAAGGGATGGAAATCTCTAGGTGATTGATAGAAGAAAATAAAGGCTCGGGAATACCATGTCTCATGAGAACTAAGAGGTGAGAAAAGGAGTCACCTTTAGACTAACTTGTAAAAAATTTCTTTGGATCCTGTGAAATATAATAAAACAAAAGTATCCTTAATTAAAAAATAAGTAACCTTAGAGACAATGTAGTAAAATATATGAATAAATGGAGGAAAATGCAGCAATAAACCTTCATTTGGCATTTAAAATGTTTCATTTCACTAAATTCTAATAAAAATTTACCATTCTCTTAAATAATTAAAAACATGTTAATCTACGAAGAAATCTATGGAGTTCACCAGTCTGATAAAAGGGTCCATAACACACACAGGGAGCTGGGGGAAGAGGAAGGGAAAAGGGGGAAGGGAGAGATAGAAGAAAAGGTGAGAAGAAGAGAAGAAAGAAGAGGAGAAAAGGGAGGAAGGAGGAGGAGGGGAGAGGAGAAGAAAAAGGAGGAGAGGAGAGAGCAGGGGAGGGAAAGAAAAGAAGGAGAGGAGAGAGCAGGGGAGGGAAAGAAAAGAAGGAGAGAAAGGGAGGAGAAAGTAGAGAGAGAGAAAGAGAATGTTAAGTATTAGTAGTACAAAGCAAGTAACTGATTTATTTCCTTCCATTTCTCATTTTCAAACTTTTGTTATGTATATAAATGTTATAAATACATTCTTACTTATGTATATATATATATATATACATATATATATATATATACACACACACATATATATATGTGTGTATATATATATTTGTTTACTAAAGGTAATAAATTTTAATTTTCATTTGAATAGGCTCAATAAAATATAGTTTTTCTTCCTCTGTTCCTTCTTTTTCCCCCTTTCTTTCTTCCTTCCTTCAAGCCTTCATTCCTTCTTCCATTCCTTCAACTATTTGTTAAATCCTCCTCATATGCTTAGTGAGAGAAAAGAATAACACAATCCCTCCTCTCCCCAAGGAGCTCAGTGAGTGGAATAAACATTGATGTCAATAAAGCAATAGAATCCACAAGAAAAAGTATGATCACAGATACTTAGAACTAGAAGGAATCTGAAAACTCATGGTTTGCTTGAGGACATTTTTCCTTCCACTCCTTTATATATTCTGTCATCAAGAATGAATTAATTGGCTATATCAGTATTCTTTTTACCATTCTTGATGTATAAAAACTTAAAACCAGTTCATTCCCAGCATTTTTAATATGATTAAACACAAACACATAGTGTCAGCAAAAGAATTACAACTCTCGTTATCTGACTCCAGAAACATTCACCCATGCTATTATCATTATAAATATAGAGAACCTTTTTTAAAATTTATTTTATTTATTTATTTATTTTTTTTTTTTTTGAGTAGAGAGGAACTTGAACTGAACCTTAAAGAAAAATAGGAATTCTCAGAGTAGGCAAGGAGGAAGGAAGTTCCTTTCAACCCCAGGATCCTTCTGTGCAAAGGCTTGAGACAGTAATCTTGTAGAGTGGTGATGGCAAACTCAAATAGAACCAGAGACCATTAAACCATACATAAGGGTCCTTGTAGGTTGCATGTCAACTTAGAAATCACTTTTTAACATTATCTATATTTACAGTATTTCTATTTATTTGGCTTTACATTTTACTTTACAGTTCAGGTTGCATTGGGAGTACTTAGGGATCCAATGCAGCCTGGGGGTCCTGTTTTTGCTGCACCTGCAGTAGGGAAGTCAGAAACCCAATGTGGTGGGTTTCAAAGCAGCACAAAGCCATATTTTGGTAAATTTTTTGAGAAGCAAACTGAAAACAATGGTATGTATCCATCTCATCAACGTAGATTCGCACAGTTAACTGATACATGAGTCAATAAGATCATAATAATGTTAATATATAAATAGCTATAATAAAGAAATATTAATCTTATATAGCATAATTAAATAATATTTATAATACAAATATCCTAATTAATAATAATAATAATAGATAATAAAGTTAATAATAAGGTAAACAAGTCTTATTTTGTTATACTTCCTTTTATTGTGATTCATAGATATTTCAGTGTTTTTTTTTTTTTAGTAATTGAACGTTTGTGGTAACACTGCACCAAGCAAGTCTATCATCAATATTTTTTCTTTTCTTTTCTTTTCTTTTTTTCCTGAGGCAATCAGGGTTAAGTGACTTGCCCAGGGTCACCCAGGTAGGAAGTATTGTGTCTGAGGTCACATTTGAACTCGGGTCCTCCTGACTTAAGGGCTGGTGCTCTATCTACTGCACCAACTAGCTGCCCCAGTCCCAATTTTTTCAACAGTGTGAGATCATGTCTCTGTGATGCAGTTCAGTAATTTTTTTCAATATTTTGGACTATTTTCATTATTGTTATGATGATCTGTTTGATATTATTATTCTCTATTAACTATGCTCATATAAGATAGAAAACATAATTAATAATGCTATATCTGATCTCACTGCTCTAGCAAATAGTCAGCTGTCTTTTTTTTTCTCCTCAGGCTTCCTTCTTCCCTGAGACACAACAATATTTAAATTAGACTAATTAATAACCCTGAAAAGGCCTCCAAGTGTTCAAGTGAAAGGAAGAGTCAAATTCTATAGCAGGCTTCATTATTATCATTTAAAATTATTGCCATAGCCTCCCCAGCCTTCAGCAATCATCATCCTGATCCGTTAGCAGTCCTCACCAACACTGAAGGATGCTCTACCAGCACAAAAGATTACACTTAGCTGAAGGCTCAGATGATGGTTAGCCTTTTAGCAATCTTTTTAATAAAGACATGAACTTTTGTAGACATAACACTATGACATACTGAATAGACTACATCATAGTGGAACAGTAGCTTCTATATAAACTGGGAAACAAACAAACAAACAAAAAATCACATGACTCACTTTATTACAATATCAGCTTTTTTGTGATAATCTGGAACCAAACCTGCAGTATCTCCAAGGTATACTTGTTTAAAGATTTATATACTTTGTCATTTCAATTACATTGATCCACCTTTTGGAAATTTATTTTTGAGGGTAAATTCATGTTTGCTGCTATGAAAAAATAACCAATATGTGTATATTTCACTTGCTTAATAAGATTAAATTGAATTTACTAATCAATGATCTATATGAAATCTCTTCAGACTAATTAAATATTTATAGTTTCAAAAATTTTGTGCCGGTCCTGAGATGAGACAGTATATAATATAGGAAATATGGATGAGTTCTATAACTTTCTTTTTACCTACCTGTCTCCTCTAATGTCCTTTCCTCTGCAGTGACTAACTGTGACGAGATGGCGTTGCATAGAAAAGGCTTTTGAACGACTGGTGGTATGTAGTTTGATTGTTTCTGGATTGTTATTTGTGAATCAACTCATCATGGATGATACACAAGGGATGGATACACAAGGAATATCGGGATTTCTTCTTGGCTCCATGATTCCTGCCTATGAAGCAGTAACTAAAAGTGAAAATTTCAGGAAAAAATTCATGTTCATATCTGATCAAAAATAAGCACCTTTCTTAAATGGGAAAATCAACCAATTTTACATTTTAGCACCTTTTCTTATTATAACTAATTTGATGAGATGTAATAGTAAATTGAATGGAGTAGTTGATATCATTTTGTCTATGTCTATTTCCAAAGTGCTCAAATAAACTTGTTTCACAGAATCATCTGATGGATGCACATAGGTTTCTTTAAAATAAATAGTTAAGATAACCAATCATCACTCTCACTGAGTTTTCACTGAATTTTCAATGGTACTTCCCAGGTTAGCAGTATTCTTTGGTATCTTTTTTTTTGGAAAGGGTCGTAATCAATTCATCCCTGATTATTAAGGAGTGATGTTAGCAATGGCAAAGCAATAGCTGGGGTGACCCCTGACATCTGTTATACTCCTGACAAGTCTGTTAAAGCTTTCTTTCAGGAGAGTAAATTTAGACAGCTTTTAGTACAAGTAATAATAACCTCAGAGTAATGCATATCTTAAATGAACAGTCGTAGAAAGTGTTCTAAAACCCATCAAGTTTTATTGGGTAGCTGATAGCTTTTATTTCTAGCTGTACAGGTATAGTGAATCATGCACGGAAGGGGAACAGAGTTCACTGAGGATACAACCTTGAATTTTTTTTTTTTTTTTTGTTCCTTAGAAGCCCTAATTAGGAGTAATCTCTTTTTACAAAAGAATTATAGGTTGCCTTTCCTACACTGAAGCCAAGTTGGTGATTCATATGTGTGTGTGTGTGTGCATGATACACATATGTATATGTATAATATGTACCTCCAGAACCAATTCTCTAATACCTGGGCAACTAAGATGCCTCTGGAAGGGGTTCATGAGCATTACTATGCTGAAGTAAATTGGTCACAAAATGGTCAAAAATCCTTCTTCTATACTATCCATTTAGTTTAAAGACACACATGCATACATACATGTACACACATACTTATATATACATACACATGCAATACCCACATGTATATTTGTGTGTGTGTGTATAGATAGATAGATATTTGAATACATTCTGCTAAAATTATGACAAATTGCCAGAGGTAATGTCCATAGATGAACAGTGAGCTGAATCCAGAGTAGAAGAGACTAAACTGGATTTCATTTGGGAAAATTAGCTGCATTTTTTATGATTTTAATGATAACTTCTTCCCTTCTTCCTTCCTTCCTTTCATTTCCTTCCTTCCTTCCTTCCTTCCTTCCTTTCTTTCTTTCCTTCCTTGCCTTTCCTTCCTTCCTTCCTTCCTTGCCTTTCCTTCCTTCCTTGCCTTTCCTTCCTTCCTTCCTTCCTTCCTTCCTTCCTTCCTTCCTTCCTTCCTTCCTTCCTTCCTTCCTTCCTTCCTTCCTTCCTTTCTCCCTCCCTTCCTTCCTTGCTTCCTTCCTCCCTTCCTTCCTTCATTCCCCTCCCCCTTTCTTTCTCTCTTCCTTCTTTCCTTCTTCTTTCTCTCTTTTCTTCCACTTTCCCCCTCCCCCTCCCTTCTTCTTCTTCTCTCTCTCTCTCTCTCTCTCTCTCTCTCTCTCTCTCTCTCTCTCTCTCTCTCTCTCTCTCTCTCTCTCTCTCTCTCTTTCTCTCTTTCTATCTCTCTCTCTCTCTCTCTCATCTTTGCTGTTGTTCAATCATTACACCCTGTGACTAGGAATGGGTGACCCTGTGGACCATATTTTCTGTGGCTTTCATTGCAACTACTGTAGTGTTTTGCCATTTCCTTCTTAAATGTCTAAGTCAAATAATGATTAGCTCAGTCACATAGCTTATAAGTATCTGAAGCTAGATTCAAGACCTTCTGCCTCCTTTCCCAGCCCTTTGTCTTTTGAGTTCACTTGACTGGCTCTTAGATATATTTAGTAAACTTACCATTGATTCATTTAAATTTTATCCAACTCTTCATGATTCGAGTTGGGGTTTTCTTGGCAAACAAAGTTAAATGACTTTCTCAGAATTACACAATTAGTGGATTTCTGAGGCTGCATTTGAACTCATGAAAAAGATTCTTTGTGACTCTTAAGCTAAGCACTTTATCCAACTGCTATGGGAGAATCCACAAATGTATTTTAGTAGAAAAATCCACCCAAGTACATGAAGACCTGCTCTTGGTAACATACTACAAAGCTCCATCAGCTTTATTTTTCTATATTTTCCCCTGTGTGTGTTTGTGTGTGTTCTATCTTCCAATTAAAATATAAAAATATTAAGCACAGGAGGAATTGGCTACTACCTTTTTTTTTTTTTTTTGCTTCACAGAATCTAGTACAGAGCTGATATAATAGGCACCTAATTGAATATTGTAAACTAAATGAATAAGGCCAATGTGAACATTTTCAGTTACCTTCTCCAGTGTGTAACTCTGTAAGCAAGGTAATCCCATCTTGGATCCCTCCCAGTTGGCTTGGTAGAAATGTCCCGAGACAGGGACTATTCACACATTTGAGATAAATTAATGCTTCCTGACTACCAGGTGCCACTTGATTAATTATTCCTTTCACAGTAGTAAATGGTACCTGAAATTAGCTAATTACATCATTAGATGAACATTGTACAAACAGGGAGTGATTTACTCACCTCTGTTCTATCTCAGGATGGCTTTATCATAAATTTTATCACTTCTATAAAATTATTGTCATTGTAGTAACTTTTATTATGTCAAAATCCATTTAAATTTCTATAAACAAAATGCAGTCAATTCATCAGCAGAGGCTTGACACATTTGAAACTGTATAATAGAAATGTGTGATCATGTTTTATCATTTTGTTGTAATGGATTTTTTTTCTTGAACTTAATTTCTTTGGTCATTTTCCAATAAACTTGTAACCTCTATATCCTTATTACTTAAACTAAACCAAACCAAAATAGAAGAAAGACAAAAAATAAATAAATAAATAAATAAATCCTCAGTGGAAATACACCATATCTCTATCATTGATTCTCTGTTATCTTAAGGGTATCTACAGTGTTCCTATATTGGAGTCTTTTTTTTTTTTTTTTTTTCCTTGGCAGAGGTGAGTTGATTAAGACCAGTAACTTTACTCTTTAGGGAAGCCTCAATTTGAAAATACCTTTCACCAAGGCAGGCATGTTCTGCCTCCAAAATGTTTTGGCTTAAATATCTTCTTAGGATGAAGGGAACTTGAGCAACTTGTCTGTTATCACATATCACATGGCTTCACATGCACCATTGGAACCCAAGTCTTTTTATAACTTTTCCTCTAAGTCAAAAAAAAAAAAGAATTTAATCCTGTTCATATAACATTTTTAGAAAAAAAAAAATCTGAGTCATTAATAAAATTTGCACAACCAGGAATTCAAAATGTATGTGATTCAAAGGGCAAAAGAAAAGCTTATAGTGAACATAGTCTATGATTTCCAAAAATGAAATGCCTGTTAAAATCACATAAAACATACTTTCTGAGACTCATATGTTGAAAAATAAGTGGGAATGTCATATACAAGATTTAGAGAAAATAACTGGACAGTTCAAATTTTACTCAGAAACCCACTTAATTTTAAAATTCTCTTGATTTATGTATAGGTGTTCTATGACAGATTGTATGTAATGGCTTGGACAAAAATAGAACAAGATAAAAAGATTTAATATAAATTAAGTAAATAAATGAATCTCAATTAAATAAATATAAAATGCATAAATTTTGCATTGTTTTATAGAGTATTGGTAGGATCTTAGAACAAAAGTGTCTTTTTAAGTATTTGCTAGCAAACTACAAATGCATTTGTTTTTCTTATATGTGGGTATTCATAAATATTATGGCTTTATTAATAGTAATATTAATAGTAATATTAAAGTCATGTAAAGGGTAACAAGGGCTTAATCTAGAAGGAATCTAAGTATTCTAAATGTTGGAGGGGAAGAAATGCATTTTACAAATGCAGGGATAGCTCCTGTAGGATTCTAGAAATGAACACAGTACTCTGATGTAAAGGGAATGGCAAGAAAGACAATCTAGCTAGAACCTAGAGTGCGCCGAAAAGAATGAAATCAGGCTGGACAGGTAAGGAGAAACCAAGTTCTGAAGAGCTTTGGGTACCAAGAAAAAGAGATTCAGTTTGGGAAAATCCACACTAATAGACCTGGAAGAAGAACAATCAGAAGGCCAGGTATTGGCACATCTATGATTCAGAGCAACCTCACTATATTGTCTACATTTTCATAATCTTTCCATTTAGTAATTGATCATGGAGGTTCTAGAAAGCTGTTTGAGTTTGTGAAGAAGAATGGGGACATGATCCTACCTCTATTATAGGAAAATCACTCTGAAAGGTCTGGGGAGAATGGGTTAGATGGAGAGAGACAAGGCAGAAAGATGAATTAGGAAGTTGTTGCATTGATCTAAGAGAACAGTAAGGATCTGAACTGGTGAGTCTGCAACTTAATCATATAAATTCAAACCTTTCAACTTTCAAAAAACTCCAAAGCTTCTATTCTCATTAATGACCTTCCCTGTCCCCTTCCCATTCTTGTTGATAACAGAATCAATCTCTCAATCAACAGGGCTTGAAACTTTGGAGTCATCTCAGTCATCATCTTTTCTTCTTTTTTCTATTGAGCCAATCCCCAAATGTGACTGATTCTGACCCTCCAATATCACTTCCATCTGTTCCTCCCTGTTGATTTCTAGCCCTGCAATTGTTTTGGGGTGCTGAAAGACATAGCATAGAACTCCTCCCAAAGCTTTCCCTTAGAGACTAGGAACTTTCCAGCTTACTCTCTACTGTTACATTATAGCTTTGCTAGATTACTAGATCAAGATACCTCCTAATATCCTCCCTCCCTTTTTTCCAGCTTCCCTTAGAGTTTTGCCTTCCTGTCTGTACTAGATTTCAAATTCTGTGGGGCTGAGGAATGTCTTCCATTATTTTAATTGAGTAGCCAGTGCTGAATGTAGGATCTGGCACATGGTAAACCCTTAATAAAAGTTTATTGAATGAAATAGAATTGAACTCCTAGCTCAATTTTCCCAGTTTATGCCCTCCTTATCTCTTAACTAGAATATGATAAAATTGTACCTAATGTTTTTTTTTCTTTTTTCCCCCCATTCCATTCCATCTTACACACCAAAAATGGCACCAGTCTGTCCAGCATATATCTCCATTACTTCATTTCACTGCTCACAATTTATCATGGATTCTTCAATATCTAATGATTAAAGGCTATGCCTTTAATCAAAGCTCTCCATAATCTGTTTTTTTTTTTTTTGTTGTTGTTATTGTTGTTATTGTTGTTGTTGTTGTTTTTAGAAAAAGCCACATCTCTTGGTGAAGACAATCCTTTGTCTTCTTTAGGCTAAATCACTCACCTTCCCCCAAACATATTTTTCCTCTTCTTATCTCTGAATATTTGCTGACATAATTGCTTGAAGCTTCAAATCTTCCCTTCTCCAAGAGTCGAAATTTCAGTCACTCTTTTAAGAACAAGGTCAAATACCTGTGATGCCTTCCTTTTACTGAACAATACTCTATCCCTAGCCAAAGGTAATCTTTAAATTTTTCTAAGTCTCTGTCAGTTCTTTTCTGTAGAACTGATTGTTGTTGTGGAATCATTTTGTTTCAGACTCTACATGACCCCATTTGGTATTTTCTTGACAAAGATAATAGAGTAGTTTTACATTCCTTTTTTCAGTTCATTTTACAGAGAAAAGAGTAAAGTATGACCTTGATCAGTGTCATACAGTTTGCAAGTATCTGAAATCATATTAAACTCACAAAGAGTAATCTTCTTGACTTGCAACCCAATCCTCTATAAACTGTGGCACCTAGCTTCCCATAGAACTGATTGGTTGTGTTTCTTTTTGTCCCCTCCTATATTATGTTACATGAAGAGAGATATGAAGTTCAATTCTTTTAATTTCCTTTATTTTCAGCATAGAAATTATGCATATTATAAAAGATAGTTTGATAAGTATTTGTGAAATGAATTAGTGGAAAATGATCCCAAATAGAGAATAGGAGGCTACTGTACAAATACATTTATCACTGGCATGAAGGTCTTATGGTCTTATGAACATCGTATAGTCTCCTGTTATAATCAGAGTTCATGATGAGTAAGAACGATGTCAAATAGTTGTAAAGCAGTGAAAATTCCTAGATGGAATTAATATGGACGTATGAAAACTATAGTGGGCATTCTGTGAATCATATATGTGGAGAGAATCCAAGAAAAATAGATTCAGTTTGGGAAAATCCAGTATAATAGACCTGGAAGAAAAACAGTCAGAAGCACAGACATTTGACTGGCAATAAAACCTAGGAATTATTAATTCTGAATGAATGCTACTGTACTGTGTTATAAATGTAGCTTCTGGCAGGTGTCTACAGGTATTTTCGTTCAGATCTTTGCCTCCAGGTAGGTTACTAAAAGTCAAGGTATATCAGATCATTTCTTTTCAGTAGCAGAAATCAAACTGCATAGTGACCTGAGTTTCTATAGAAAAGGGAAATTTTAGCAAACACTGGAAAGAGCCAACTAATTTCATTTTTACAATAACTTATGGAAACTACATTTAAAACAGGATCTTTTTTCAAGGATCTGCAGTATTTCTCTCCCTTCCACAGAGTATTGTATATAGTAGGAATTTTAATATATGACTTTGGAATGATTGAATCTCTTCATTTTGGCTCAATTTGAATTATGCTTTGGATATTGTCAAGATATCTTTCTTCAAGTTAAATCTGTTGGGAAACATGATAATAGCTCAGTTCTGGTTTTGCTCTGAAAATTCAACCTATTTGGTTTGCTTAAATATCTTCAGGAATCTTCAAATCTGGGCATACTTCTTTAAGTGGCCAATCAGGATCAAAAGCTGACAAAAAGATGGTCTAATTAATCATAACATATATGTGATTATATTAAATATAAGTATTTGTATGCTCTAATTCAAGCCCTTTCAACTTGCATATGAATAAGGCTTTTTAATGTGGGATCCATATATCCCCAAGGTTCCATGGAAATAATTGAGAGGGCTTTGAACAAGAAAGGGAAAACATTACACTTTCATTTAAATATAATTGGTCTCTTTTGTAATCATGAATAGTTTATTATATGCATGTGAAAACAGTGTTCTTAGGATAACCTGTGCTTTACCAGACTGCCACAGGGGTCCATAACTCAGGGAAAGATTAAGAACCCCTAGTCAGAATCATGAAAACAATATGATTTTCCTGTTGGCTAAGAAATAGAAACTTAATGGAATAGGCTAGCCACACAATATATAGTAATAAATGATGATAGTGTTTGATAAATCCAAAGATCCAAGTTTGGAGAGCAAGAAGTTAACCATTTGATAAAAAGTGCTGGGAAAATGAAAAAGCAGTTTTGCAGAAACTAGATCCTGACCACTTCTCCTACTATATATCAAGGTAAAGTCAAAATGGACAAATGTTTTAGATATAAAGACTTATACAACTAAATCAAGGAACATGAAAAAAATTCTTTTGGAACTATGGATCAAGAAAGAGGATCCAACCAAATGAGAGAGATAGAGGATCACATTAACTAACTTTGATTATGTAAGCTTATAAATGTTTTGCATAAACCTAACTGATGAAGTCAACATTGGAAAGGAAAATTGTTTAACTAGTTCCATACAGACCTAATTTCTTAAATATATAACAAACTGAATCAAATTTATAAGAATTAGTCATTACTCAATTGATAAATGGTCAATTTATATGAACAAGAGGTTTTTGGAAGAAAGCAAAGCTTTCAATCATCTCATGAAAAAGATCTAAACCATTATTGATTAGAGAAATGGAAATTAAAGCATCTCTAAAGAACAATTCCATGCCTATCAGATTGGCTAAAACAACAACCCCCAAAATAAATAAATAATGTTGGAGGGGATGTGGAAAAATTGGATACTAGTGTACTGTTGTTGGATTTGTAATTTGGTCCAACCAATTTGAAAAACAATTTGGAACTATGCCCCAAATAGTTATCAAATTATGTACACATTTTCACCCATTATTTAGTCCATAGACCAAAGAGATAAAAGAAAGAAAGAAAAAAAATATATATATATATATATAAACATATACATATATAAACTCTTTTTTATTTTGGCATCTAAGAACTAGAAATTGAGAAGATGCACATTTATTGGGAATGGCTAAGCAAGATGGGCTATATGATTGTGCTGGAATACTATTGTGCCATTTAAAAAATAGAGTCAAATAGAAGGGTTTCAGGGGGGGAAAAAAGCCTGAGATATCCTAAGTGAATTGATGTGAAGGGAACTGAGTAGAAAGTGGAGAATTTTAAGGATGTTCAACTATGGAAGACTAGTTAATTCTGGTCCACACAATAAGCCCAAGATAATTTTAAGGACATATAATGAAAAATATTATCTAGGTCCAGGAAAGGACTGATGAATTTTAAACACATATTGACATTTTCTTTTTTTTTTTTTTCCCACTTTCTTTTCTTATATTCTCCTCTTTGCAATGATAATATGGAAATATATACTTGCCTGACTTCACATTAATAATTGCTATCTTATTGCTTACCTTCTGAATGGGTAGAGAAAAGGGAAATAATTTGGAAGTCAAATTTTTAAATTTTATTTTAATGTAATTTCACAATATTTAATTATATACATATACATCTGAATACACATGTGCATGTGCACATACACATTTATATACATGTGTATGTAATATGTGTTTATTGCATTCATGGGCATGAGTAAGAATGTAATATGCACATACACAGATATTTAAGTGTATTCTATATTTGCATATGCACACATGTATTATATAAACACACATAAATGTATATCTATATATGCATGTGTGTGTATGTGTATTTCCTTGCCTAGTAATTGGTTCTCATAAATCACCATCTGCACCTGCTTCTCAGTTT
Source organism: Sminthopsis crassicaudata (assembly GCF_048593235.1). Classification (NCBI taxonomy): domain Eukaryota; kingdom Metazoa; phylum Chordata; class Mammalia; order Dasyuromorphia; family Dasyuridae; genus Sminthopsis; species Sminthopsis crassicaudata. The sequence continues at coordinate 20,725,853 of NC_133622.1, read as the reverse complement.
TTGTTCTTCCTAAGCCATCTTGCCCATTGCCACCAGATGAAGTTCCCTAAAACTCCTTTTTGTCCATTTCTTTCCCATACACAGAAACACTAAGTGACGTATCATTGGACACAGGATAAAATACTGACTCTTTTGCCAGGCATTTAAAACCCTGAATGAGTTAGCACAGCCCACCTTTCAGCTTATCTCCCATTGCTTCCCAATCAGTGTAATTCTTTGCTTCAATAATGCAAGCTGTTCTCTTCCCTTCCCAGGAAAATTTTCTCCCTGTTTTTGTTTTCCTGTTGATCCTTCAAATCCTAACTCAAATCCCTCTTCCTCTGATTAGTATGCTGGTACAATGGGCTCTACAGTATTCATTCAGTCAAAATGTATTTCTAAAGTTCCTAATTAGGTAGTGAGCATTGTTCTAAACCCATTTACAAAGGACAATAAAAATAGTCCCTGTCCTCAAGGAGCTTTCTTTATAAAGGGAAAAAAAAACAATATATAAAAATCTACATACATAGATATTTGCAATGTCAATGGGAACTTATCCTGGGGAAGGAAACCTGGAGAGATGGGGACCTAGGATGGCCTTCTATAGAAAGTAAGTGGGATATGACCTGATTTTGGAAGGAAACCAGGAAAGAATTACTGGACAAGAAAGCAGCAGAATACAAGAGGGAAATCAGACATTTTATTTAAGGAACAGTAAAAATGACATTTTGATCCCTCAATTCTTAGCACTCTAATTAACCTTTCCCTTGGTAAACACTTATGCCCTGCTTCAGGATATCTCATGTCCTGTTAGTATGCAATTAACTGGTCAGTAGACAATTTGGAAAAAAAAATAAAATAAAATAAAAACTTATTTTTAGGGTACTGTCAAGGATAAATGTGAATACAAAAACCATAATAACAGTTAAAGATAAATGCCTGTCCTTATTTAAAAAACATACTGTTGATTAGTCATTGTATTTATGAGCATTTCTTTGACATTGTATATGTTCAATAAAAGTCTGCTTGCTCACGTCACACTTTGTTTAAAATATCTGAAGGGGGTTGTGTTCCCTTTAAGAAACTAGTCCTTTCAGATAGATTTATTCCTTTCTGATTCCTAGCCCCACTTAGCTGATGCATTATCAATTCAAGAAGCTAGGAACTTTGATTCAAAAATCCTGGTCAAAAGCACCCCTTTGAATTCCAATAGGAGATCCAGGCTTGTCCCATCCCCCTTGGGATCTGAGCCAACTTAGGACTCCACCCACGGGCTCCTTTAGCTCAATCTTTCATTATAAAAGAGCCAAGCTGGAGTCTTCTCTTTGCAGAAGTTCCAAACATGCCAGCCTTATGCCTAGCATGCCAAGGATCTCTGCCCACTGGAACACTGTTTCCGGTGCCCTCTTATCTCTATCCTCACCTTTTACTAACTAGACTATAACCTTACTTCCAAACTCCATGATAAACTTCTTTTATCATTCTATGTTTTGGGGTCTGTAAATTCCTTTACAGGGGACTCTTGCACTCTACTAGACCTCATTTAACTCTGTATCCTTGCACTTTGCTCCATTTGACTCCCTGTACACCAAACCTGCCACTAGACCTCAATTTCATTTAGGTACCCCAAATCTATACCTCATCAAACCTTTAAAATATTGGAATTTGGAACTCTTATATTTCTGTTGTTATAAACATGATGATTCTCTTGAAAATGAACAAAACTTCAAAAGATTAAATCTTGGCAGAAAGCAAAAATGCAATGAAACTCTATATTTTCTCTTTTGAACTCTTTGTTCCTGCTATCCTTATTCCCCTGTGTTAGGATTCTTACAAGGTGCTAAATCACTGGAATGGAGACAATAATTATCTAACTTAGCATAGTTCAGTATGATGGATCTGACCCTACAAGGAGATGTTATGGGCCAGAACTTGAAACAAGGTACTGAGTGGAACTGAGGAGACAATGGTTAAATCTAATTTAGCATTGATTTAATCCTACAACAAATAATGGTTTCCTCATGATATAATGATTAGCATCAGAACTTCAGGGAGAACTTCAGGGAACTTTGGGAGAGAACTTCAAGGAGATTCAGAGTCAAGATTCATTCCTACTTCCACATTTGTGCAGGCTGGAGACATTCAGACAAGAGCTCTCAGGAACCATGGAGAGAGGAAGGCCTCAAGAAGACTAGCCAAAGCCCAAGTGAAGGAGATAGGATTTTAGAAGAGACAATAAAGGATTTGGATTTTAACTCCTGGCAACATTTGGGACTGTTGAACTAAACTGAAACTAAGGCTGCTTCCAGTAGCTCCCCAAGAAATCCTGCTCCCAGAGAATGATAATAATTTAGAGAAAAGAACATTACACCCCTGTTCCATAGAAATCCCTTTTCAAATGTGACTTTCTGGTTGTTCAGCTCTCCACCAGTGTGAAACCTGTTCCTGCTTTATAATCCTCCATGTCTTGATGAAATTAATTCTTTTGTCTATCTCCCATTTCAGGGACCATGTTCATTTAAATAAATTAAATTTAGTAATTAAGTAACCTCACCAAAAGGTGCATATTTTTGAATTGTGGGCTTTCCTCTTTGTTGATTCCAACAGAAAAATATAAATTCTTCTTGATTGTGTCACTTTTAATTATGGAGATTTGAGAGTTCTTAGTAGGAACTCAAAGTAGCTTCCTCTTTTCCTTATGTTTCTGTATGAAGGAGTGTAGGGATTGAACCCTAAAATATTTTGGGGTTTAGGCTGGCACCCAAAATGTCTCAAAATAATTTGTAGACTTGGAACATCTCTAAATCAAGAGGCAAAGATTCTATTAAGCTGTTGGTAGCAGACTAAATTCCAAAACGGAGTTTAGCATTTAACAAGGAGAAAGACTTGGGCTAAATTTCCTAGAGGAATTCACAATTAACAATGGAAAAGACTCCGTAAAAAATGGAAAGACCCAAAAAATGGGCTAAGTTCCTAAAGAACTAGAGACACCATAAGGTGGACAGAGTTTCTAATGAACTCACTATCAACAAGGAGAAAGATGGGAGTAATGATCTGATACCATAAGGCTGACAAGTTCCTGATTTAAAAGGGGGCAAAATGAACATATAACCCTCAAGATTAAACATCTATAGCTAGGCCTTCTGATTGAATAATTATGGAGTAAAGATAATCTTGTCAATGCCCCACCCTGATTGACTGGGAGGATAATAACATACAGTAACTGGGGGAATTTTACAAAGACCCACTTAAAGACATTTAAATTACACTTAAATTCAACAAAGGCTCTCTCCTGTCAATAACCCTCCCTGTGGTCAGCCTGGTAACCAAGGTTCTGGTCTTTTTGCTGGGATCTGATTCTCCCCATCACTTCCACTGCATTTTCCTTCCTTTTCATTCATTAAAGCCCTTTCCTTTCCTTTTTTCATGCCATTCAAAGTCCTTCCTTCTATTTGACAGATATGCTTCAAGATTTCAGCTTCTAAAACTTTTCTTTATGCCTATTGCCCTTTTTTATTCCTTTGTTTCCCTTGTACATGGGTTGAGATTCACAAGATAATCTTAGTTCAACTGTAATTCATCAAGACATTACCTAGAAAATTATCTCATGGACCTGTTCAATCCTCCATAGATCAAACTAGACAAGGGAGTTAGTATCTTGAAGGTTGAGGTGAGATCCTTCCATTAATCATTTGTGAAAGTATTCATAAATTTTCATTCATATTTCATGATTGTTTGTTCATGGAGTTGTCATCTAACTAGACTTCAATAGCAGAAAGGTGTGTTGACATGTATATTCTATTAATGCTGAGATGAATGAAAAGTCCAATTTCTGAGTAATTATTTGATTAATATATTAATTAATTAAACAAGCAAAGGATCAATAAATTGAACTCAATGTTTCTTTCAGTAACCAAATACCCCATGTGAAGGTCTTTGAATGTTTAAATATCTTTGGAAAAGGGGGTATCTCTGAGGATGAAAATTAAATTGGATTGGTTAAAAATAAATGAAAAGGAATATTATAATGAGAGATGGGCTTTTTCTAATAAGGGATGAGTACCTGACTTTGATTATGTGAGTGTGGGACAAAGAAGCTTATCTTCACTTGGACCACTTAAGTTGAACACAATGGGGTGGAATTCACCTATATTAAATATTTACAATAGCATATTAACAATTAATCAGAGAGTCAGGAATTATATGAGCAAAATTACAAAACACTTGCCACAAAAATAAAGTCAGATTTAAATCATTGGAAAGACATTCAATGTTCTTGGATAGGCCGAGCGAATATAATTAAGATGACAATACTCCCCAAACTAATCTATTTATTTAGTGCTATACCAATCAGACTCCCAAGAAACTATCTTAATGACCTAGAAAAAATAACAACAAAATTCATATGGAAGAATAAAAGGTCGAGAATTGCAAGGGAACTAATGAAAAAAAAGTCAGAGGAAGGCGGTCTAAGTGTACCTGATTTAAAGCTATATTATAAAGCAACAGTCACCAAAACCATTTGGTATTGGCTAAGAAATAGACTAGTTGATCAGTGGCATAGGTTAGGTTCACAGGGCAAGATAGTGAATAAAAATAGAAATCTAATCTTTGACAAACCCAAAGATCCCAACTTTTGGGATAAGAATTCATTATTTGACAAAACCTGCTGGGAAAACTGGAAATTAGCATGGCAGAAACTAGGCATGGACCCATATTTAACACCACATACTAAGATTAGATCAAAATGGGTCCAAGATTTAGACATAAAGAACGAAATCATAAATAAATTGGAGGAACATGGGATGGTTTACCTCTCAGACTTGTGGAGGAGGAAGGAGTTTGTGTCCAAGGGAGAACTAGAGACCATTATTGATCACAAAATAGAACATTTTGATTATGCCAAATTAAAAAGTTTCTGCACAAACAAAACTAATGCAAACAAGATTAGAAGGGAAGTAGCAAATTGGGAAAAAATTTTTACAGTTAAAGGTTCTGATAAAGGCCTCATCTCCAAAATATACAGAGAATTGACTTTAATTTATAAGAAATCAAGCCATTCTCCAATTGATAAATGATCAAAGATATGAACAGACAATTTTCAGATGATGAAATTAAAACTATTTCCACTCATATGAAAGAGTGTTCCAAATCACTATTGATCAGAGAAATGCAAATTAAGACAACTCTGAGGTATCATTACACACCTGTCAGATTGGCTAAGATGACAGGAACAAATAACGATGAATGTTGGAGGGGCTGTGGGAAAACTGGGACACTGATGCATTGTTGGTGGAGTTGTGAAAGAATCCAACCATTCTGGAGAGCAATCTGGAATTATGCCCGAAAAGTTATCAAAATGTGCATACCCTTTGACCCAGCCATACTACTACTGGGCTTATAACCCAAGGAACTACTAAAGAAGGGAAAGGGACCTGTATGTGCCAAAATGTTGGTGGCAGCCCTTTTCATCGTGGCTAGAAGCTGGAAAATGAATGGATGTCCATCCATTGGAGAATGGTTGGGTAAACTATGGTATACGAATGTTATGGACTATTATTGTTCTATAAGAAATGATCAACAGGAGAAATACAGAGAGGCTTGGAGAGACTTACATCAACTGATGCTGAGTGAAACGAGCAGAACCAGAAGATCTTTATACACTTCAACAATGATACTGTATGAGGATGTATGCTGATGGAAGTGGATTTCTTCAACATAGAGAAGAGCTAATCCAATTCCAATTGATTAATGATGGACAGAACCAGCTACATACAGAAAAGGAACACTGAGAAATGAATGTAAACTGTTATTTTTACCTTCTGAATCCAATTCTTCCTGTGCAACAAAAAATTCGGTTCTACACACATTTATTGTATCTAGAATATACTGTAATATATTTAACATATATAAGACTGCTTGCCATCTGGGGGAGGGGGTTGGGGGAGGAAGGGAAAAAAATCTGAACAGAAGTAAGTGCAAGGGATAATGTTGTAAAAAAATTACCCATGCATATGTAATGTCAAAAAATTTTATAATTATAAAATAAAATAAAAAATTAAAAAAAAAAAAAAAAAAAAAAAAAAACAATTAATCAGAAATAAGCTTTCCTTATTGCATGGGTTCCCCAGTCAAGATTAAGAAGGTCTCATTTGTCTTAGGCAAGTAGTAGGCTTTGAATGAGGAAATGAAAAAAAAAAAAAAATCCTACTCATAACCAAGCTACTAATAATTAGTTATTAACAATCTGAAAAATAAGATCTTTGGGTCCTGTATACAAAATTGATCATTAATATACTAAGAAAATAATCATTTTTCTCAATTTATATTGTGACTTCTCAGATCCTTAGTAGAGGTCCTTTATCTGTTAAAATAATTCTTGATTAGTTAGAGTGGTCCTCAGAAAAGTTATACACAGTCTTTTTCTAGGCCACAAAGGACATATGGTACTTAAAAAGAAGTGCTCTGAATACCAAAGATTTAGATTCAAATCTCATTTCTGACAACTAACATTTGTAGGACTTTGTTCAAGTTGCTTTAAAATCTTTTAGCTTCAGTTCCCCTGCATGTAAAGTGAGAAGACTGAACTAGATGGTCTCTGAAATATAAGAAATTATGCATGAATTAATAAACTTAGCTGAGATTGTGCTACACTGATACATGACTCAAGAATTTAGAGACCGTGTCATAGCCTAATGAGGTATCTGGTTATATTTCCTTCCCTTTTCTTGATCTTCCATACAAAACATACAGGTCAATCTTATCAGGAAAATGCTTTCTGAATATGGGTTTCTGCAAATGAATATTTATTTAGTGTCTGTAAATATGTCAGAGAGATTATAAATATATTTAATAGATGCCAATGAAAATAAAGACAAAACTCCTTTAAAATGATTCTTAAAGTTCTCTTCCTTGGCCATGTCCCAACATCCTGATCTATATCTCACCACTAGACCCAGATGGCTATGGAAGAGAAATTGAGGATGGTAATTTTGCACAGCTCTGGGTCACTTAAATCCAATTCATGTGCATGTCATAGAATCATTTCCCTAATCTTGTCCTCTTTGGGAACGAAGGAGGAACAACAATAATAAAGCTCTCTGAAAGCTTAACCAAAAATAGGAGAAACAATTTTCAAACTAGCAAAGATACTGAAGAGAGTAGCCATCAGAACAACCAGGAAATGGTGGAGTAATTATAGTTATTGTGCTGCGTGTTTTTCTCTGTTCAATAAGATTTTTCATAAAGGCAGAGAGGAAGAAATGGGAAGAAAAAGCTATTTTTTCTTAAGAGAAGAGAAATTTTCAACCACAAATAGGGAAGGGCAGAAAGAGCCACCTTTTAGAATGAGCTATTTTCTTTGCAAAGGGAAACAGTAATCTAGAAGGGAAAATGGTGCAATAAAGCTCATTAGCAAAAGAAAGGTAGTAATAACTCACTTCAAGGCATGGCACGATTAATAAAAATGCTTAGGGTTCTTGGTTTTTCTAGTCATTTAAATTTGTGTTCCTTTGCCTAATAAATTCAGAAATCAGGAAAAGGGGAAAAAGCTCTTTTAAAGTGATACTTGGGAAGGACATGCAAAGAAAGAATCCTACAGATGGTAGATGAAGAAGGGAATCCTTTCTCAGATGCTCCTTAGCCACAAAGAAGAAGTAAAATTCAAGAATTGGATAAGGTAACAGAGAGTGTTGGATTAAAAGTTGAAGGATCTCAGTACCCAATCTAATTATATCATTTACTACCTGTATGAACCTGAAGAAATCACTTGCCAGCTCTCAGTTTTCTCACTTGTAAAGTTAAGGTATTAGACTAGTTTATTTTTAAATTATTTTCTAGCTTGTAATAGCTTGTCCAAGAGAAAACAAAATCAAAGTACATTTGAAAAGTTTAGTTAAATCGAAAAGAATAAAAGTTAGCAGAGCACTCCATTATCCCTAAGTACTGATTTTTTGAAAATGAGGTATATTTGCCCTTTAAGAGGCAATTAAATGTAGTGGGAAAGAATAGGGCTCAGATAAGAGGAGGTCAAAGTATATCTCAAGTCACTTAATTTCTCTTAAGCTCAGTTTTTTCATCCACCAAATGAGTATACTAACTGTATCTAACTCAGAGTTCTTGTGAGTTTCAAATGAATTAATATTTGTAAAAATTATTGTAAGCCATAAAGAACTATATACATGATGTCCATTTTCACCATTACATTTATACCATTTTTATTGAGTAGTTATATAAATTCTCCATCTTAATAGGTATGTATTTTCATAGAAAAATAATTACTCAAGTGAAGTTTTTCTATGAGATAAAAAGCAGCAGGGATATAGAGAAAAAGAGTCTGAATTAGAATTCTGGGACATAAAAAAATGGCAACCCACCCCAGTTTCTTTGCTACTAAAACCCTAAATAGGATCATAAAGAGTCAGTCATAACTCAAAAGGAACATTGACATATATGGAATGCAGAACCAACATCATTTCAGTGAAGAAAAATTTCACAAATGTCACAGTAATCTTTAACTCAGGTTGTTTTAAATAAGCTGGGATAGAAAAAAAAAAAGGAGCTTTAGTTACTTCATTTATTATTAATATTTAAAGGAAAGTTTAGTCAATTTATTTATTTTAGGGAGAGATGAATAGTTTGGCTGCAATTTCATTTCTGTAAGACATTCATATTGTGGGACTATCTACCTTACTGATTCAGAATAGCCAATTGTCTATAATTTATAGACTTAGAGAATTACCTGAAAATTAAATGTTAAGGATTTTTCCTAAGTTACAAAAATAGTATGTGTTACAGAAAGAAATTATTATCATGTCCTTCAGGCTTCAAAGCTGGTTTTCTATCCCCTATTTCAGATTTCCTCTCACTTTATGGAATAAGAAGTAATTTTTTCCTATTGATATGGCCAATTTCAAGAAAAAAACATACTCCAAACACAGTTTATGGCCAAGGTAAATAGGTATTTTAAAATATGTTAAATTTTGACATCTCTCCCTTCAAACTCCTAAGACTGTTTAACAATGAAAAACCTTTATCATGGACATTTTTTATTGAATGCCAATCTAAAATGTTATAAGCTTTACACAGAACACCTGCTCCTGGAATGGAAGGTCATATTCATTTAAGCTAATAAAAAATGGAATGAAATTCAATGAGTAATCTTAATGCATGTGATTCGTTTTGTCAGATTCTTACTGATTCTGTAGAGGGAAGATAAAGAACATTTAAATGTGTTCCTACTTTTTGTTTTGTTTTGTTTTGTTGTTATTGTCCCGGTATCTTTTGATTCATGATTCTTGGGATGGAATTTGCAGAGGAAAGTTAGGAAATTTTGAGGTGAGGACATTGCAAGGAACAGAAGAGATATCACTGGCAAATAATGCTTCACATAAAACTAAACTTTATCAACATTTTTTTCTTTATTTAGAATTGAGAGAGAAAAGGGATAGGCAAGAAGAAGAAATGGGAAGAGAATCCCAATGGCATTTGGAATAGAAATAGAAAGTGAAATTGTTTGATCAAAAAAAAAAAAAAAATTCAGAAAAATTATTCTTCTTCCCTCTATCCCTCCAACTACATTATGCACTGTTAGTTTCTAAAAATCATTAAGGACTCTCTCCCACATAGTTTCCTAAAGTTGTTTGCTAGAAAAAGGATGTGAAAGATCTTTTCCTGGACTTGGAACATATATCTCCACTTATATATTGCTTCTTAACTCTCACCTTTGATTTTCAATAAATTCTGAGTGGCAACTCATGGATGCCTGACAGCTTGTGAAATGCCTGTGCATACTCTGCTGTATAAATGAATACTCTATATGCATACTAAGTACCACTCTTCCACAGGTCCATTCAAAAAAAATTGTAGTCAGCATCCAGATGTGTTAATGATCATTCATTGGGCTTACTGATTTATAGGTACTTAAATAAATATAGAACACTACCTGAATACATAGGTTGTCTGAATATATTGCTCTTTTTCTCATGATATTTAATTATAGTCTGCAAGGACAAGATGAACATTCAATTCTCTGGAACTTTTCTTAGTTAGAGTTGGGAATTTGCCTACCATTTGTTGATAACTCTGACACATTTGAGAAATTACACACAAAACTAAATTATAACTCACATATGACTAAAAAGTCATATCAAGGTTTGTGCCAAATCAATTTTGCCTAACTCTCACCTCAAGTACCTGAATCAAACATAATGGAAAAATAAATCTTATCAGGGATATAGGAGACATTAAAGTACAATTATATATATGGGGGAATTCACATTTTGGTGTTTTTTTTTAAATGCTTTTGTATTTGGTAAATATCAATTAACATGAATATTTCCATATGCTAAGAAAAAAAATGTATATGGGAGCCTCAGATCTCTTTCAAAATTATAATAAAAATGATAACATTTTTAAAGAAGTTCCACTAAAACAATACTGATATAATGAAATTATTATATGGTCTTAATGTTGTTCAGCTCTTCTTGTCTCTCTCTGGACCTACTTCTGCTTTCTTCTATGTATTTGTGTGTATTGGATTGGAAAGAGTGAAGAAGAGGATTTTGGTATTTTATTTTAAACTCTTTTTTATTGTATACATCCTTTTCATCAGTTCATCACACCCTCAAAGTTCTCCCTTCAGTAAAAAGAAAATACTCAAGCAGACAAAACAAATCTCTCTCTAGTTATAAATAAGTATATTCAAAAATAGCATACTCATAGTTTTGGTTATGTTACAAAAGTGTAAACTTCATTCTGCACCTAACAACAATCTTCCATCTGTGAAGAATTAGCTTCATGATCACTTTTTCCCACAATGTTACAATTGCTATATAAAAATTTCACATAGTTCTGCTCATTTTACTCTGCATCCATTTTTTATAAGAATTCCCAGTTTTCTTGAGTCCTTTTTCACAATGAAGCAATGTAACTTCATTACATTCATATGACAAAATTTGTGGCATCATTCTCTGGTTGATGGTTCCTTTTCCAGATCTTAGCTATAATAGTGATGCTCTAAATATAGTTGTATCTATAGACATTTGTTCGCTTTTTTCATTACTGTGGGCAGTATTTATTTATTTATTTATTTATTTATTTATTTATTTTTATTTTAGTAAAGATTTTTATTTGCAAAACATATGAATGGGTAATTTTTCAACAATGACACTTGCAAAATCTTCTGTTCCAACTTTTCCCCTCCTTTCCCCATTTCCTCCTCAGATGGCAGGTATTCCAATACACGTTAAATATATTAAAATATATATTAAATTCAATATATATATATATACATATATATATATACATACACATATTTATAGTTATCTTGCTGCACAAGAAAAAATGGATCAAGAAGGAAAAAAAAAAACTGAGAAAGAAAAATAATGCTATGTTGTGGTTTACATTCAGCTCCCTTGGTCCTCTCCCTGGGTGTAGAATAGGTAGGGGTTCCTCAGGGAGTTTCTGGTGGGAGAGTTTGATGAGACTTTTTCAGGTCTTTTCATCTACATTTGGTGTCCATCTATTAGCCAAATCTCACCCACATCTCTTAGACACTAAATCATGTGCAGTGGTCACACTCCCAATAAAATAATCTCAGCAGATCAGCTAAATCAGGTTGAGAGTAATTAATATGTCTCAAGCAAATTTGTGAGTTGGGGTGAGATGTCTACCCTAAGCATGTGAAGACTTCATCCAGGAGAATGGTTTTCAGGAAGTTCTATATTTCTTTGATTGTCTGTCCTAGAACTATTTTCCAGACTAGTTGTTTTTCCAATGAGATAGTTTTCATTTTCTTCTATTTATTTATTTGTCTTTGTCATTTTTTAAGTTTTATTTGAACGATTCTTGAATTCTCATTTAGTCATTTACTTCTATTTGTTCAATTCTAATGTTTAGTGAATTACTTTTTTCTTTGGCTTTTTAAAAATCTTTTGAATTTGGTCAATTGAACTTTGAAACTGAAAGGTTGTTTTTTTTTTTTTTTTTTTTTTTTTTTTTTTTTTTACCATTTCAGAAATTGTTTTTCAATGAATTAGTTTCTTTTTCATATCTATTTTGTAAGGAGTTATATGGTTTTTCCATTTTATCAAATCTATTTTTGAGGCATTTTCTTCAAATAATTTCTGTTTTTCCTTTTCCAAACCCTTTTGCAAAGTTCTCATTTCCTTTCCAATTTTTCTATTAATTCATTTTTTAGACCCTTTTTGAATTTTTCCAAGAGAGTATTGTGAAATGGAGAGTAATTCATATCACCTTTTGGAGTTTCATCAGGAGATGATTTGTCTTTAGGATCCTCAGGGTTTAAGGTCTATTTTTCTCTTTCTCCATAAATACCTACTATGGTCAAAGTTCTTTTTGCCTTTTTGCTTATATTTTCTCTCTGTTCTGACTCCTTGTGCTGCATCTGGGATCAGCTGTCCCCTAACCCCCATCCTCAACCTGGTTGAAACAAACCTTTTCTAAAGTTCTTCCAAAATATATTTTGCTGGAAATTTGTTACACTCCAAATATTTGTGGGTCCTTTCACTCCAAAGCCAATTCAGAGGCTTAATCTGACATCAGGGAGAGCTCTGAAAAAGACATGTCTATAATCCACCATATTGGATCCATCTCCCTCCCCCAGGGGAATGGGCAGATGAGAACAATTTGTTCCAATCACCAGAAAGGAAGTTGAACAGGGTGTTGCGGAGAACTTAGACACCAAGATCATTCACTTTTTCCCAGGATATTGACAATTATCTTGTCATTGGACTTCAGTGACTCTAAAAGAGAGACTGAGGCTGAAGACATTGTGCAGCCCTTAAACCTAACTCATGCACACAAAGACATCACTTCATAATGCCTTTAGTTTTCTTCAAAAATAGAACAAACAACAATTTGGATTATAAACCTGGTAGTGTTATCACTAGGTCAAAAAGCAGCATGATTTACTACCTTTTCGGTCATATTTCCAAGTTGCTCTTCAGAATGTATAGATTATTTCTCATGTTCAGGAAAATTTTGAAACAATAGAGGAAATTTATGAATTAATTGATGTAAAATGAGTTAATTAAATGTGTTTTCTTCTATTATTTCATTCTTTTATTTTTGTTTGATTGATTTTGAATGTTCCATAGAGTTAGCTTCCACTTGCCTAATTCTAATTTGTAGGGAAATATTTTCTATTAGCTTTTTTTAACTTTTGTTTTTTTCTCATTTAGCTTATACCACTTTTAAAAGAGTTCCTTTCTTCAGTGGATTTTCCTCCCATTTTACCAATTGTAAGTTTTTAAGGAACTGTTTTCTTCAATCAATGTTTGTGCTTCTTTTACCAAGCTATTGATTCTTTCACCCCCACGCCATAACTTCCCTACATAACTATTTTTTCCTTTTCCCATTTTTCTTCTACTTATTTGATTTTAAAATCATTTTTTGAGTTCTTCAAAGAAAAATTTTGAGACTTAAGATAAATTCATATTCCTCTTTGAGATTTCCTATGTAAGGATAGTTTACCCCACAGACTTGTGGAGGAGGAAGGAATTTGTTTCCAAAGGAGAACTAGAGACCATTATTGATCACAAAATAGAAAATTTTGATTACACCAAATTAAAAGGTTTCTGCACAAACAAAACTAATACAAACAAGATTAGAAGGGAAGTAACAAATTGGGAAAACATTTTTACAGTGAAAGGTTCTGATAAAAGCCTCATCTCCAAAATATACAGAGAATTGACTTTAATTTATAAGAAATCAAGCCATTCTCCAATTGATAAATGGTCAAAGGATATGAACAGACAATTTTCAGACTATGTAATTAAAACTATTTCCACTCATATGAAAGTGTTCCAAATCGCTATTGATCAGAGAAATGCAAATAAAGACAACTCTGAGATATCATTACACACCTGTCAGATTGGCTAAGATGACAGGAACTAATAACGATGAATGTTGGAGGGGCTGTGGGAAAACTGGGACACTGATGCATTGTTGGTGGAGTTGTGAAAGAATCCAACCATTCTGGAGAGCAATCTGGAATTATGGCCAAAAAGTTATCAAATTGTGCATACCCTTTGACCCAGCAGTGCTACTACTGGGCTTATATCCCAAGGAAATACTAAAGAAGGGAAAGGGACCTGTGCCAAAATATTTGTGGCAGCCCTTTTCCTAGTGGCTAGAAACTGGAAAATGAATGGATGTCCATCAATTGGAGAATGGTTGGGTAAATTATGGTATATGAAAGTTATGGAATATTATTGTTCTGTAAGAAATGACCAACAGGAGAAATACAGAGAGGCTTGGAGAGACTTACATCAACTGATGCTGAGTAAAAGGAGCAGAACTAGGAGATCATTATACATTTCAACAATGATACTGTATGAGGATGTATTCTGATGGAAGTGGATATCTTCAGCATAGACAAGAGCTAATCGAATTCTAATTGATCAAAGATGGACAGAATCAGCTACACCCAGAAAAGGAACACTGAGAAATAAGTATAAACTGTGAGCTTTTTTTTTTTTGTTTTTGTTTTTCTTCCCAGATTATTTTTACCTTCCGAATACAATTCTTCCTTTGCAACAACAACAACAACAAAATTCGGTTCTGCACACATATATTGTACCTAGGGTATACTATAAGATGGGAATACTATAAGTATGGGAATGCCTGCTATCTAGGGGAGGGGGTGGAGGGAAGGAGGGGGAAAATTCAGAATAGAAGGGAGTTGTTAAAAAATACCTATGCATATGTACTATCAAAAAAATGTTATAATTATAAAAATTAAACAATAGAGATTTCCTATATAGACATATTCTCTCTCTCTCTCTCTCTCTCTCTCTCTCTCTCTTTGAGTATGTGTTTTGATATTCTTTGTCTTAGTAGATTTTTATGATTGGGAATCTTTTTGTGTGTGTTTTTGTGTTCTTTATTTTAAAAAAATTGAAGTTGACCTCTGCTCCTGAGGCAAAGGGAGTGCTATCCCAACATTCTTGTGCTAGGGACAGAAAATTGATCTCTGGCTTTCTGCTCTAGGGCCTTAGATGCTGGCAACTCTTCCACTATCCTAGAGAGATAGAGTTGTGGTAGAGTTCCAGGGATAGCAATTTGTCTTCTTGCTAGTAACCTCATAGCTGGCCTGCTGTGCTACTGGCCTTCTGATCCAGAGCAGAAGAGTCTCAATTGCTTATCTGT